>NC_143018.1:44448491-44558491 GCF_055824585.1 Amblyomma mixtum
CTCTCTCTAAATGTGCCGTTTTTTTCATCTCGTGTTACGTAACCAGAGTAGGAGGTTATGTATTTATTCAGTCTTATTGATTCATTATCTCCTTATTCGAGGCTGTGTCCAAGTTTCTGTGGATTGTGAACCCATCACATTTGAATTTGACTGTGTAACTGAGAAGAGATGACCCGCGTATACGTATGCCGAACCTATAAAATCGCCGATGAAAAGCTTGAGACGGCAGTCTGGGTAAGGCTTTGTGCTTCGCACGTAACTACAACAGTGCCAATTACTGACTGAAACCGACAACGACAAGCAGGGTCCAGTGCAGTTTTTGGTGTGAAGTTAGATCTGCTTAGAAGTTGCAATTTGGCGTTTTTTGTAAATGCAACTGACTTCAGCTTCTTCGAAACCACTCATTTCTGCATCCCCCGAAAGAAAAGAAAAAAGGTACCTGACAATAACGGTCACTTTATCGATTTTAGATCAGTTCAGGTGAATCGGATAACAACAATTACGTCCAAAAAAAAACCACTTATATAAGTACTTGTCGCAGAGTTCAGTTGATATAACATTTTAGTAGCGGACTTACATCTGCACATCTGCAACAAAGAGCGGCTGCTTCTGGTTTGTGCGTCACAGCAAAATCCCGTAAGTCTCGAAAAACACTGAAAAAGTTAAGTTCCGAACAACGGAAGCCTCCCTCGTCACCCTTTCCAAAAAATTGTTCTCGTACTAGATCAGGAGCGCTCCGCTACGTCATTTCTCAAACGCATTTGCAGGTTTAGGCAGTTAAGATTCGTTATTTGTTAGTCTTGCGCGTTAAAAAAAAGCCCAATTACGCAAAGCAAATGGTTTGGTTTGGTTTATGGGGTTTAACGTCCCAAAGCGACTAAGGCTATGAGAGACGCCGTAGTGGAGGGCTCCGGAAATTTCGACCACCTGGGGTTCTTTAACGTGCACTGACATCGCACAGTACACGGGCCTCGAATTTCTCCTCCAAAGAAATTCAACCGCCGCGGCCGGGATCGAAACCGCGTCTTTCGGGCCAGCAGCCGAGCACCATAGCCACTGAGCCACCGCGGCGGCCCGCAAATCAAATGCTAATCAGCCTACCCTGGCGTGCCACTACTGTTTCTTTGATTTTTCTAAAAGATTTAAAATGCCACTTATTCGCTCATATTTTCTTTCATAGTGAACATGTAAGTTGCTATACAGAGCTTAACTTTTTTAAACGTCATAATTACCTGAGTGAAGATTTTAAGCGTGTCAGTTTCGCAGCTTGACGTCATAATTAGTGGGAACAAAGCAAAGTATATAAGGCCCCCAAAAGAAGTACTTGTACAACCACAGGGCTATGGTGTGCCGCGTGCGCTATGGTGTGCGTCTCTTCTTTCACACCGTAAAACAGCGCGCTTACACGGGACGAAGAAAGAAGACACGCACACACACAGCGCTTCTTTCTGTTTCGTTTGTTTTGCACTCTTCCAATTCACTGTGCTCTCATAACTACTTCCACAGTAGCATGTACCAGCTACGGAATCGGCCTGATGTGTTGGAGGTACGGGTTTGAACCCCTGTGACTTCGGGCATCCGTCGAGTTCTTGATAGGTACAAGTTTTCCACTGATGCTTGACAGGTCTGAGCTGAAATGCTTGGGATGGGGGTACTGTGACGGAACCTCGTGTAGATTCAAAACCCCTTATCCGTGGCGCTGTTTGACCATGGGCCCTGGTGCCATTAAAATTAAATCATCATAATTAAGCGTCGTAATTACCGCCAGGATAAGTGAGTTATGCCCATTAAAACTTGAGTGTCACAGCTCGGCTTGAGGCGCAGCTTCGCTGTCCTACATGCATATCAGCTCTCGCGCCACGGTGCCTTTGCACCTAGAGTGATTGGACCCGGGCAGCACGAGTGCACGTGTACAGAAAGCCGGAACCACCGAGATGAGGATGTCAGCATGGCGACCTTATCTTGCTTGTTTTGTGGGCCCACTGCGCAGGTTGCTCTGTCAATTGGCAGCACTGGTTGGCTAACAACCCGGATACGGTCGCGTGCACAATGCACAAGAAGTTACCTCTGTGATAGATAAAACCAGTGAGCCTAATTATGCATAGTTGGTTAATTATAACCTTGCGAAGTCAGCACTCAGCAGCGCTGAAAAAACATACAGGCAGGGAGAAAAATCGACAGGTTTCACAGCTGGAGTGCAGCACGAAAGAAACATCAGCGGATTGCTGCACGAAACAAAGTCCGGGCTCTCTGAGAGGACAGAATATGTTTGAGCGAGTGCCTTTCTTAAGTGGCGTATTTCTACGGCGTGTCGTTATAGGGGAAACTGTTTTTGGCATAAAATTCTCGTAGCTCTCGTCTCACGAAACAACAACATAGGAATGAAAGAAACGCCGGAACGTTAGCAGGAAGATAGCCATGGTTGGCTGCCCTGCGCAGGGGTCTCAATGAAACTTGAACATCTGCGGGCTGTGGGCTGCCTATGACGTCACTTCTGAACAACGCAGACTCAAGTCTAGTGGAAGCAAATGCGGGAGTCAGCCGATCAGAATCCACAGGTTTGCAAAACGTCCTTCATGTAACAAAAGCTCGTGATTGGCCGGTTTGTCGGCTTTTGGGCTTTGTATCACGGCCATCGTGAGTGGCTACCAATCTAGCAATCTAGTGATACCTGGGATAACTAAAGGCTGATTCGCACTTGCGAGTCGCGTTAGGTATGCGACCGGCTGTCGCTTGCGACCATAGTGCCTCGACAGTATACCATTGTTCCCGCTTGCGGGGGCCACCTTCACTTTCCCGAAGGATCTCGTCTGGAGCGAAAGTTGTCGGTCTTGAATGTTACTGGAAACAAGACGCCAAGTGTGGATCAAGATTTCGGTCAATTTACAGCAGCGCTGATTGGTTAGCCGTTTGCGACTCGCAATCCCAAGGCTAGAAAATCGAGCAGAGGTCGACTTGTCCGCGACAGTCGCTTTCCGATCGAAACTGTCGCACAACCTCTGCGACTCGCAAGTGTGAACGGGCATTAACTCCGCATCATTCCAGGGTTTAATCTCCACCATTAGTGATTAGACAGGGGTCTCAAGACGCCCTAAAACACTGGTATGTTTGACTCCACATAAGGAAGGGCATTGATTGCGGAGTGTTTTTTTTTTTACTCATTGGATAAAGTTATGGTTTGTTCAAAACGGTAACGAGGCCCTCAGAAGAATGCCGCAACTAGCACTTGGTCGAATGAATGAGAATCGGCTACACAATTATGGGTTGCTTCCAGTGCTAGTCGATAAGTGTGTTCCTAGTCGACTGTGTGTGTTTGCGAAGCTAAATGTTACGCTACATCAACGTACTGTGATGTAGCGGCCCAGTAAAAATGGAAGATGCCCAAAGGTCTAGGGGCTTATTATGCTGCCTCTGAAATGACGTACAAATCAAATTACGTCCTGGTCCACTAGACAAATGCACACAAAAGCGCGCAAGTGGTAATAAATAATTTCTACGAATGGCCCGGGGACACGAAAGAACAGCACACGACAAAATAGCACAGGAAAAAAAGCAGCACAGCGATAAAAGAGCACTGGAAAAAAAGAGCACAGCTTTAAAACAGCAAAGGAAAAAGAACAGCACAGCGACAAAACAGTGCCGGGAAAAAACAGCACAGCGATAAAACAGCACGGGGAAAAAAGAGCACAGCTGTAAAACAGCACAGGAAAAAAACAGCGCAGGAAAAAGCACAGCGATAAGAAAGCACGGGTGTGCCGAATAGCCCACAATTCACACGTTTTCTTTAACGCTCCGTGTGCACGTGTCGTTTCTGTGAGTGCAGTAACGTACTTTCTTTCTGAGCCAAGTATTAGAAGTTGTAACGGAACGGAGCAATCTGCAAAATTTGAGAGGCTCGCCGTGGAGTGCTGATGTTCTTCCTAGCAGCCGCCCTATAGAGGCCCTGTCTCTCGTACCGAGAGTGGGGCGATTAGACGGACAGCGTCCGTGAAAAGCGGGATGCTCTTATCACTGCCTTGTTTTGACCTGTATTCGGCACACATATCACTGGCATTTTGCCCTTTACATCTTATCAGCTGAGTAAATACACTGCGCTACTTGTCTGTTGACATGGACCATGATTGTTGCTCCCGCCTTTCCTGCTTTTGATGTTTGCAGAGAAATAAGGGTGGTACCAGTTATGACATTGGACGCATGTGCTGACCCAAATGCACACAACCATAAATCATACTGCGACTTCCAGATGAACGGCCCTAAAAGGCGGGCCGGGAAAACTGAGAACTTCGCAGTTTTTAAATTTTGATCCGAGCATGCGGATTTTCAGCCTGGCAAGTATCGCTGACAATACCGGTTAAATATTTTACCGCACCAGCATGCGTACTCGCTGCGAGCATACTGAAGCATACTGAAGCATACTTGATGAAAGGCTGCGTTTAACTGTTCCTTAAGTATTTGTGCACAGCGATGCCTGAAGTGTAAAGTCGTGGCGTTTTGCGACACCGCTCTCCTGACGCAGTACCTTTCGTCATAACCTGCTTCTACTACTTGCTTGCATGTAGCTTGTGTTGGAGCAGAGATGTAAAGGAAACGTAAATGAATACGAAGATTGAGAGCTGTTTGGGAAGCATAAACTGAAAAAAGAACGAACTAATAAAAATTACTAATAAAAAATAGATTCTGCTTTGATGATGCGCGGTAGAGTGGAGTAAGCAGAGTAGGTATCCTGATTGTTATGGGCTGTTGACTGCGCAAGTATTTCTTTTCAACTTGCGAATTCGACATGATATATTCAACAATGGCAAGCGAAGGTGAGGCGGAAGGTGGCTGTGCTGATTAGTTAGGGATTGAAGATATTAACGTTTTGCCGTACAAATGTTTCTGTGCGCTACACATAACCGCCTAACAACTTTCTATAGGTTCCCTAGCAGTATACTCTCTAGGCGAGACGGTTGATGCTGGAAGTGAATCTGACACTGTGGTCCAGTCCTACGTTTTCGGTGGTGTGTATTCATCGTTACTGGTGAAGTCGCGTTATAATAAAAGGTCACACGGATGGCCAAAAATAAGTAACTCGCTCCTCGCGTTCAGCGATGTTTACTGCCTGTCAGTTAGATATCTAGGAACAAATTTAGAACTGTGCAATCCACTAAACGTGGCCCAACATCTAAGTTTTCCGCGCCATTTGCACCGAGTCATGAAAGCTTGTCATACTTGTCTTGCACAGAATCTGAAAGCTGAATTAAGCATGCATGAGCCTTAGCTTAAAGCTGATGTTAACTTTGGTGCTAAACCAGTCAAAAATAACGCACCCTTTCCTTAACGATAATGACTAAAGAAAGGCCTTGGGAAAGGATTCCGCTTAAGCCGTGGAAGTAACTGACCGACATCATCTTTTTGTCCTGTATACATGTGTATTTAAGCCACCAAAGCCTGGTTCAGTACATGTAATCTAATGAACTTTTAATACTGATTATTTAACACTGGTGCAAAAAAAAAAAATTCTGCAGCACGTCTACGGCTTAGACTTGATAGCCACATCACCTATCACGTTTTTTAATTCAAGTAACCACGTCTCCCAGCTTTCCTGCCAGTGTGAACATACGATAGAAAGACAGAAGAGAACAGATTCACTGACCTTAGCGCGCAGTGATTTCCTCGGGTGTGATGAGGGATACCTCTCGGCGATGCAACGCACAGGGGGAAACCTCTGTTTTCGACGTCACAAGAGCTGCTCAGGAGTTCCCACCGGAAAGGCTGCCAGTGTACGCATGCGCGAGTAGCGAATCTTCCCTCGCGTCTTATTTACTTTGTCGCCTGTGCAAAGCACTGAGAAAGCCCAGTAGTACACGGGGTGATCCTTACGCGCACGGTGCTATAAGCATTATTGTCGCATATGGCCGTTGTAACCATGAACCCATGTTGGGCTTATCAGGTATACAGCCATTGCAGAGACAAGCTACGCGGGTGCAAACAGCGTGCCTGCCGCTATGGGGCTATAACAGTATAGCTACTGCACTTCATGAACTATGTTTCTCTAGGCACAATTTATTGCGCTCGGGTAAGAATTGCATGTTGTCGCTAAGTCTGCGAGTGCCACATGCAATGCGTGTGGGTGCTGTTGACCAGACGGAGTGTGTTTTCCTTGAAGACGTCGGGGAAAATGACGCACTTGAGGAAATCTGCGTGCACTCTTGGCATTCGATATCCGTTACTTAATGACAGGAAATTATGTCTGTCGATCTGCGAAAGAACGCACCGGGAACAACTTTCGCGCATGCGCGATGTTCCGCCTGCAGGCGAAAGCATCTGCAATGAGATTAGCTAGCCTAGGTATATGTAAGAGGACATACGTATAAGAAGGGTCAATGGGACTCTATCCAGGCAAGATCTCGCGCACTCTTGCTGATGTCACGGTACATGTGGACGTAGCCAGATAACGCCCGAACCTTGCAGTGAGCAGGACGACAATAACGACGATGACTGTATCCTGTGAACGAGACTTATCTTGCTCTGTCTTGCCCAGACCCGGCAATGGAAAATTTTTGTTTTACATGTCGCACAACGAAATCGCAGGCGCGTCAGCCATGGAAGGAGTTTTGGTCCAGTAGAAAGCTGCTTTTTAGATACAGGTAGAGCCTGGGCTGTGATCAAGGAACTACGGATAAAGCCACATCGTTTAACGAATTTGGAGGCGCTTTTAGAAAGGCTGGACACGGCGGGAGCATGTTTTACCGTCGCGATTAAGAAAGTAAGTGGATTCGGGTGCGTTTCAACGTGCGATAAAGAATTCCGAAGAACCTCTTAGCACTCGTAGCAGTGAAATCGACACTGGGAAACACACGTCTGACCGAAGGGGGCTCGAAATTTCCCATTTCCTCGGGAATATTATAGCTTCTTATGTTTTGGACATCGCCCAGCGCAAAGCCAAATTATTGAAAGGCAACAAAACTCATTTCAATCACAATTTTATTCGAAATATTGCAAGGTAAGCGTGCGTAGAAAATCGGTGACATAATTTGCACGACGGGTCTCTGGAAGCTATAAGGCTGTACTTACAGAGCTTCATGCTTAGTTAAGCTCCTGTTAGGCTGCAGTTTTCCCATTTATCTTACAGCGTCATCTGTTAAAGTCAGACTCTCTGTATAGACTCTCTAGGCTCCTTACTAACGTGAGTGTCTATATTTTCGTGCTCTTCGTCTAGTATAGCGTGTAATGCTTTTTTTATCGGCGTATTGAGCTTGTTTTCAGATTAGCTCTCGCTAACTTTCGGTTATTATCGCGGTTTTCCTAGAAAATTGCCCAAACATTCGTCGTCACTGGTCTTTGGATATAGAATACACACTATTCCCGACGCAGAAAGTTCTAACACAGCTTTAACAGCACACGATCTGCCATCGTAACTGCTTCAAGCGGCGACGAAGGATGCGCATCTCTGGGTGTCACAGCAGTCGAACTGTTCACAGCATACATAGCTGACGGGCCCGCTATTGCTTTAGCCTCGAATTCATAAGTGCCGATATTCGCTTCGACATGGTAATGGTGCTTGCTTACCATTCCAGGCTGGTCTAAGAGAGAAGGAAACTTTTGAACACCTCAGATATCTAATCTCATTTCTACGCGGCGATTTATTACCGCTAGTGCATTTGCAGCCATTCAATGCTTCGTTATCATGCCGCCCACGTTATAGGCAGTAATTCTCTTATTTGCTTAAAATGAGGGAGGGGCGAAGGAAATCTTAAAAAAAGCAGCTACGCCGGATTTAGAGGTGAAATTTTCTTTCGCTGTAGACATCGGAGGCGGCTTCAGGACTTCTGACACACGGTGTACAATTGCCGAACACTCTTTAGATAATTGCTTATCACGTAACTTCAACTCAGCAGCTTTGTTTTCTATATCTCCGGGTGTCGGTGAGGTAACGCAATCAGGGAAGCCCAGCAATGCTGCCTTTATTGCGTACGTCAGGCGCCACGGTCTCAGCAGGAAAATACATTGTCTACCAAAACGGGCACACCAAGTGGAGGACGAGACAGTTATGTTTATAAGTCCACTGAATGCGCCATGCTGTTTCCACTTGTGATTAGCTCTGATCGTGAAGTTTGGTCCTGCGTAGCTTAAAAGTAAAATAAATCATGCTTTATGCATTGTTTAACTTTCATACTTGCCTTTACGACTCCCTAGACACACAGAATGCCCTAAGCAAGCATTCTGGGCTCTTCAGATTCGGTGGCTCTTATAAGCGTATACTCTTAAGCAGTTGCTTAGTTCGTGTTTTGACGGAATTGTTCATATATTCATATTTAAGCAGCAACGCCAAAATTATGACTTCTGCTCAAAATATGAACTTATTCCGCGAGCACACATGTCGCATTCGAAACATGTAAGTGGCAGCAAAACAACTGAAACAAAAAATCCATATAAAACTTTTTTTGTACTAATAGTTTCATAAGAGTGCGTAGTGCATCAATAAATGACATGAGTGTTAGGGGCATTGAGCGATGAATAACACATGACAGAAACGACACTTCGTCAGCACAAAGATAGATAGCGTCACTCGGAGAGCATTCTTTTTGAATTTCAGCTGCTGAAATTGCATTGGGACTTCACTCACAAAGCGTAGAGCGCCTAGAGCCTTGTAGTCACTGCAACGCCAGTAATTAAGCATTTTTCAAGCACGCTACGTCGACATGCAAAGGACTCACCTCTCATCAAGTCTAATCCGCTTCGCGAAGACGTGGCGCACTTCTTTTAACAGCCAAGCCAACTGGCGTTCAGGCGTTGTTGGTTCTGTAGCAGCCACTGAGACGCCCGTTCTGTTACGCTTCATTTCTGAACTAGTCTTTGTCAGATGAGCGTTCGCCCTCAAACGCACCGGATACGTGAAACAAGCGGTGCACTCTGCGGGCTGAGCGACACGCACAGCTGGCGATCCGGGCGACACTACTTAAGAGCGCGGCCCGGTGTCGGAGCAGAACATCTGGTTCGAAACCGCATAAACACGGAAACTGCGCCCGTACTTCCAACAGTGTATTTCGCTAAGCGTGTAGCCTTAGCGGTGACTGCGATCGAAGCGTTATCCTAAGCTGTAAACGCATTCCCTTATTCGACAGGGCTTGTAGGGCTGTACGAAGTGCGAGACACTGATAGTTTAAAAACCCTTATAAAAATGGTCTATAGACTCTATTGCCTTCCTATAGATATTTCTTTTGTGTATTAATACTCTATAGACTGTCTATTGACAAAAATCTACTAAAAGTGTATGACCAAAAACCTGTAGATTGTCTATAGACTGTCTATAGCATTTGTATGGCCTATAGACTGTTCTTTAGGATTTGTCTATAGCGACTCTGTAGACTTTATAGATAGAAGTTTATAGATAGTCGATATACTGTCTAAAATATTTGTAAGAGAAGCGGTGTCTTAAAGTGAGCGAACACGCAAGCAACTTCGGCATGCGTGCCCAGGTACTTCCGCATCTGTGAGTATAGATCTAAAGCAACATGTGCGACACAGTCCCGTTGTCCCTGCAGCTGTAATCGGTATGTTCAACCACAGAATACCAGTGTTCATTGCGTAGTGAATGCGGTCGCCAAACGGTATCACCGGTAAACTCGTTTATATCGACTGCTAGTCTCAGCTAACCTTATTTAATTAAGCGTAATCGTCGACACCGATGCCTAGGACGTCGAGTGATTCATGCGGCAAATCGCTCATGCCTCCGACCAGTGCACTTTTTCGTAATCGCAAAAAATTGCCTCGAGTTGAAGGGCGATTGAAGGCTTTTCAGAGTCATTGGACCTTGACACCCTTATTCAATATTGACATACGTGTAGTAACCACACGGATCCTATGTCAGCAAGTCCTATATTGTTCGTTCGGACTGTGGTTATGTAGTCAACCTTGTGACATCACTACTGTACATAATTAGGCCACACACCAATATTTTGTTCATCAACGTGTCCTAAGTTAAGCTGTGGTGTAGGCTGGCTGAATCTTGAGTGTTTTTACCATCATCAGCAGATATATGCAGGCCACTGTGATCATTTACGAAGTAAATTCGAGGCTGCATGGCGAGGCTTTAGTTGCTGTCGCACTTTAGCGTTTAAATCAGACACGACATGGAGGCGTTGTGCTGCGGCTGTCAAACTTGAGCGAACCTATGAACGCAGCTGTTTCGTCAAAGGATGCATGTACTGACAGCAGACACATCTTTTGGAGACACATCTACGTTAATAGGTATGCGCGTCAAGCCTTAGGCACGTTGAACTCGATCTTTCCCCGACAGGTGGGATGTGCTGCAGGTTGTAGAGCATACCTATCCGTTATCCAGTACGTGTGTGCGTTTTGTGGGATTCACTCTTTCAGGCTGATAATGATCATCGGTTTGGTTTATTGGTTTATCGGGGTTTAACGTCCCAAAGCAACTCAGGCTATGAGGGAGGCCGTAGTGAAGGGCTCCGGAAATTTCGACCACCTGGGGTTCTTTAACCTGCACTGACATCGCACAGCACACAGGCCTCTAAAATTTTGCCTTCATCAAAATTCGGCCGCCGCGGCCGGGGATCGAACCCGCGTCTTTCAGGTCAGCAGCCGAGCGCCGTAACCACTGAGCCACCGCGGCGGGGCTGAGGATCATCATCAGCCTGACTACACCCACTGCAGGGCAAAGGCCTCTCCCATGTCTCTCCAATTAAACCTATCCTTCGTCAGCTGCGGCCACCTTATCCCCCAAAACTTCCTAATTTCATCCGACCACCTAACTTTCTGTTCCCCCTGCTGCGCCTGCCTTCTCTTTCAGTGCACTCCGTTACCCTTAAGGGCCAGCGGTTATCTCGCCTTCTCATTACATAATAATAATATAATACTTTTATTTCTGCCTCAAAAAAAAGTGACAGAGGAGCTGCAGAAAAAGCTGTCATAGACAGCTTGACTGAGCCGCAGCCCCCTATACCGGGCAGCAGTGACAGGCGACGAGAAAAAAATAACAAAAACAAAACAGAACAATTAAGAGAAAAACACATTATTAACACCAAGAAAAATCTTACCTCTAGTTTGTACATGTGTGCAATTTACATGGTCATCCAAACATTATTGCATAAGTTAAGTATCTTTTAGCAGTACAACAAAAGCACAATGAATCAGACAATGCAAATTAAAGAAAACAAGAAACACCACTTAGTGCACTTTAAAGGAGAAAATTTCATTTTGTAACACAGTCTATGTATAAGCAACGCAGCTCACGATGAGTACAGGTAAACAAGTTAAAATTGGCAGATTTGTATGCGTTTAGAAGAGAAGGAAGTGTATATTGCAGGCGCTGTTACCTAAAATCCAGGAAACTAATCTCGTCCACCATGAACGCTGTCTCCCTAGTTCAGTCACCGGCTGAACTTGCACAGTCCCTGGAAGAGATAGGCAGAGGTCTTGAGCGCCGGTTTACGGCTCTTCTTCCTTCTCCTCAGAGATTTCTTGCCACTTTGGACGATTTCGAGGAGGTCACCCTCACTGAGCTCTCGAACACTGTATCCCGCCTTCCACCCACGGCCCCTGGCCCTGATGGTGTGACTTCTTCTATGATTAAAATATTGTTCGAGGAATCTCCCACCGACTTACTGGCGCTTATAAATTACTCTCTTAAGGGGCCATGGATTCCAAATGAGTGGCGTTTAGCAAAGATTATCCCGTTGCTTAAAAAGCAGGGAGATGGTTATGTGTTAGACAATATAAGGCCAATTTCTTTAACTTCGAATCTCGTTAAGCTAATTGAGAGGGTGTTGCATGGTAGAATAATGTCTGTTATTTCAGAGGCTGGGTTGTTGAACCCTTGCCAGATTGGTTTCAGACCAGGATGCTCTATATGGTGTGCCCATACCGATCTGGAGAGCCGCATACAGTTAGCTCGGCGCCGAAATCAATACGCAGCGCTTGTTACTTTAGATGTATCTAAAGCCTATGACAGCGTTGAGCACAGGACGCTCTTGCAAAGACTGCAGGCAGTAGGACTTCCGAGATACTTTGTGGCTTGGGTTGCTGAATTCCTTGCTGACAGGGAATTTTACTGCTTTCAGAACGGTGTTTCATCAAGCAAATTTCGACAATCGAGAGGAGTGCCCCAAGGGGCACTCCTCTCCCCTGTACTTTTTAACATCTTACTCAGCAGTATTCCCTGCAGTCCTCAGGTGGCCACCTATGTGTATGCTGATGACATCGCCTTTTTTGCTTCAGAGAACGACATTTCCTCTTTGTACCAGTCCTTACAGTCCTACCTCAATGTCCTAGACCAATGGTTAGGAGACATTAACCTGTCCCTTAATGTCAATAAATGTGCTTTATTGGTTTTTCCGCTCTCTCGTCCAGTTAATATCTCTATTGTTTACCGGAACCATGTAATTCCTCAAGTGCAAAGTGTCAAATACCTTGGGGTAATTTATGATCCTTCTCTTTCCTGGGCGGCCCATATCGAGCAGATCACTGTGAAAGGAGTCCGAGCAGTCGGTATGCTGCGCAGGCTGAGCAGTGTTCGTTCTGGCATGAGAAGGCACTCACTTCTTATGATTTATAGAATGTACGTCCGTCCAGTCTTAGAGTTCGGCTGTGTTTTATTCTCTGGTGCACCAGCGTATAAACTTCGCCCCTTGATTCTCTTGGAGCGGGAGGCGTTGCGCCTTTGTTTGGGCCTTCCAAAATTTGTGGCGAATTCCGTTTTGTACCTGGAAGCGCGTACTCCATCATTGACTTCTAGATTTAGGCTCTTAACGGTGAAAACGTTCGTAAGAATGTGCGATTCTTCGCTCCATGCCTCCAATTTGATCTTCCTTCGTCAGCCTAGGCTATTTTTCAACGAAACCTGGTCTCGTTTCCGTACCCCTGAGATATGTTTGGTGCAATCCCTCCTGGACCCCTTAAACGTCCGCATTTCGGACATCCGTCCGGTATGCGCCAACTCATCTATTCAGATTTTCTTCGATGACATCTTTCCAAAACATGCAAAGTTAATGCCTTTTCATTTGCTCAGCGGTTTATTGCAGGATTACCTGCTGTGCTTTAAATCTCATGTGCTCATAGCGACAGACGCCTCACAGTGTGAAGAAAAGGCCGGAGTTGGCATTTTCTCCATCTCCCTTGACTGGTCATTCTCACTCCGCCTTCCCGATTACACACCTATTTATTTGGCCGAATTTCTAGCAGTAGTCTTAGCGTTGCGCAAATTAAACAGCTCCTTGTCTTCTGTCATAATTATGACAGATTCATTATCGTTGTGTTCCTCTCTCACCGCGCCTACAACATCTCAGGCACTTCGGTTATTCAAATGCTTGGTTCCACCCCACGTGTGTTCATTACGGTTGGTCTGGGTGCCTGGGCACAGAGGAATCCATTTGAATGAGGTTGCTGATACCCTGGCGAAGGCATCTCTTCAAGGCCCAGTCGTATCTGTGCTTCCACCCAGCGCATATATTACCGCGGCCAGGTTTCGCAGGTATCTGCTCCTGAAAGAATTCGCAGCATCAGCTCTGACCTCCTCTCCCGAATTCCGGCATCTCCTTTACCCGTGGTGCAGTAAAGGATGGCGATCACGCAAGCTTGAGGTTTCCTTCACTCGTCTACGTTGTCGCGTGCCTCTTTTAAACTTCTACCTTTATAGATCTGGTCTGGCGGTCTCCCCATTGTGCCCGTTCTGCGGAGAACCCGAAACGATAGATCATTTCTTGTTGACCTGCCGCCGTTTCTCCTCTTTACGGAGCCGCCTGCTGGAGCTTCCGTTACGACAGCTTGGTCTAAGTCTGTCAGCTGGGGTTGCTCTGTCTCTTGGGGCTTCCTCCCTTGGGCACAGCAACTGGTATGTGCTCTCCGCCATGCAAAACTTCCTTACAGACACTAAACGGCTGCCGTCTTAAGCTCTGGTCTTTCTCATGACCAATATTTCTCTGGAATGAAAGCTTTCTGAAACGTGGAATATTTAGCCCCGTTCTCTATTTCAGTCACCGATCTCACAGCATTTGTTTAACCTATTTCAATTACACATTTGAGATCCTTTCATTTATTTCCTAATTGCTATTATTATCATGATTATTTTATTTTTCCCCACAATTATTTTCTTGTTTAACATTTTGTACACCTATCAGTTGCCGCCTGTGTCTTGGCCAATCCCCCGCAGTGGGTATGCGCCATTTTCTAGAGGACAACAACAACAACAACCAGTATTTATGCGTGGTGTAGGCACCAACCAGGCTTCAGGCTCTCTAAAAGGGTAACTCGCTTCTTTTTCTTTCAGATTTGCCAGACGTCGAATATGACTTATGTTATTTTTGGTTTCTAGTTTAAAACGAACACTCAGTCGATATTGATATAAATCAAAGATTTTGATTATGCCAGTTTCACGAAAGAACGCTTTGCTGGGTGCTCCATAGTCCGCATTAAAGACGTAGCGAAGAAACTTTTTTTGCAGAACATGAATTTTTTGTAATGAGGAATACGTTGCAGTGCCCCATACAAGCTGGCAGTAGTTAATGTGGGCACAGAACAGTGTGTTATATAGAAGAAGTTTAATTGATTTAGGAAGAATGTATCTAATGCAGCCAATCGTGCCTGTTACCCTGGCTAACTGCCGGACAACATGATTTGCGTGATCTTCCCAAGACATGTGCGAAGAAAATTCTACACCTAGGCATTTGAAGTGATCAACAATTTCTATTTCTCTGGGTTAATGTTCACAATATCATTAAGGTAAATGTTGAAAGGTAGGGGCCCAAGTATGCTTCCCTGTGGGACACCAGAATAAATTGGTTTTATTTCTGAATATGTATTATCTATGTTGACAGCTTGTTTCCTTTTTGACAAGTATGATTTTATAAGTTCTGCAGCCTGGCCCTGCCCAAGCCCATTTCTTCTTCTGTATATACAATGAGTTCGAGAAATCGATGCCTTAAGAAGAACTTGTTGTTGGGCTAGTTGGTAGTTATTCATCATTAAAATCAAAGGCGCCAAACCATACACACACACACACAGGAGAAGAAAGAAAGACGAGACAGAGCGCTCTGTCTCGTCTTTCTTTCTTCTCCTGTGTGTGTGTGTGTATGGTTTGGCGCCTTTGATTTTAATGATGGATGCCTTAAGACGCCGACTAAATGAGCGCCCAGCCGGATGCGCATATTTCGGCGAGAATGCAAATAATTTATATTCAGCCGTTGCACCTTTCTCCGCCAGCGCTGCTTGTGAGCACACGTTCTTGTTGCGGTGCCCACTTCGTGGAGCACCCCTGTAAAGAGAAGAACACCTCCTTAACACAGGTAGAGCATGAACAGTGCACGCTGTTCTATCTTGTAGAACATGAAAACATTACCATTATCACACAATAGTTTGCTGTTCGTCGTCTATGCTTGCGTCCGTACTGTGATTCATCCACATGACATTATCTACACTACAATCCAGCAAACAATAAGGCGACGCCGACGGAGTGCTTATTGGAAAGGTGCGTCCATAGCATTGCGACGTGTCCGTCGTATTGTTGGCGCCGGTTACGGCTGATAGATTTGAATCCATCTATTTATTACGGGAGAGGTATCGGTGCATTAGTGGCTACAGTGTTATCAAGAGTTCGTCAAAAAGGAATTATTCTAATGCGCTCCACTACGAACGAACACCAGGCGAATCACATATGAGCTCAGCTAAATGATAGTAACTTGTCTACTCTTCCATGGCAGTAGTCATCAGGTAGACACATGCAGCATGCTGTGGAGTTGGCGGCTGCCCTAGACAGGCATAATGCCTTTGTTCGCGTTCTGCCGCTGACATGCATAAGAACACTTGCTCTTTGAACTGCTGCGAAAGGTGCAGAGTTTGCGCTACGGCGTTCCGCGTGTTTACGCCAGGTACACCAAAGCCCAGCGATCAACATGGCGGCGCCCAGGCAGCGCATATTGTCAAGGTTACTAGAAAAACTGTATCGCCATTTTCATCGTGCAAACGCAGATATTAAAGCACCTGCCATTGAAATGCCGCTACCACTCCTTTCGTGCTTGGTAAGGCGCACACAGTAGTCTGGCGACGAAAAAGGCGGTTCCCAGGGAGAAACTGTTCGGAACGGTTTGTAGTTGAGCGATAGATGCAGCGTAACATAGTGGGTCGCGTGTGTTGTGCTTTTAAACACGAACACATGTAAGGGCGGCGCCTTTAGGCGGATCAAGCAAAGCTGATAGCGGGCGAGGTGTTTTTCTTGGGGATTAGCGTCGATTTCGTCGCGCCTTGCACAGCATGTGCAATGGTGGCCGTCCACAGTTCTCGGGAGGAGAGTCTAAACGCAGTCTATCGCAGCGTGCAGAGTTTTTTATTGCGGAGTGCTGTCGGCGCCAGGCCATATTCGTTCTTATCACTCTTTATGGGACTCCGCCTAGGCTGTTAGGAAGCGCGGTAAATATCTCTGTGTGAGAGCAGGTCGCCTGCCGTATGGCGCGGTGGTGATTTCTCGCTAGAGCATTAACCTGTACCAGAAGCGGTAAGGGAATGCGTCTACTTAGGGCAGGTAGTGACCGCTGATCCACATCATCAAAGGTAAATAACTATACGAATAAGAATGTGGTGGCGCGCATGTGGCAGTTTCTTTCAGATAATGAATGGCAGTTTACCAGTATCCCTCAAGAGAAAAGTATACAGCAGTTGTATCTTACAGGTACTCACCAATAGAGAAGAAACGTGGAGGCTAACAAAGAGGGTTCAGCTTAAGTTCAAGACAACGCAGGGAGCTATGGAAAGAAAAATGTTAAGTGTAACGTTAAGAGATCAGAAGCGGGCGGAGTGGATGAGGGCACAAATGCCGGTTAATGACATCTTAGTTGAAATGAAGAGGAAGAAATGGGCTTGGGCAGGGCATGTAATGCGAAGGCAAGGTAACCGCTGGTCCTTAAGGGTAATGGAGTGGATTCGAAGAGAAGGCAAACGTAACAGGGGCGGCAGAAAGTCATAATTGTGGATGAAATCAAGAAGCTTGCTGGGATACATTGGCCGCAGCTGGCAAAAAACAGGGTTAATTGCAGAGACATGGGATATGCCTTTGCCCTGCAGGGTTGGTATTCAGGCTGATGATGATGATGGAAGCATATAAACGCCTTGCACACAAGTTATATCCTGTGGCATGGTTCGCGTGCTCGAAAGAACGTGGCAAATTTTTCCAGGTTGATAAAGAAAGTTACTGTTTAACGGTTCGGACTTAGGAATAGCTGTTTGTTCATCTGAATAAGAGGACACCGGCCTTATGAAGCAGTGATATAGACAAAATCATTTTTATCACTGACTCATGCGGAGGAACTGCAGGCAGGCTACTGTAAGTCTAATCACGCCTGAACACACCACCACCACGCACCGCCTTGTCCTTGTCCTTGTATATGTGTGCGATTGCATATGTGTGTATATGTGTGCTGATGTCCTAACTTTATTCCTTCGGGCAAACCGTAAGTAGCAAAGCTTCTTGCACGCCTTGAAGATATCGCGTCTTAAGTCGAAGAGCATTAAAGTAATAAAGTAGCCCAACAAAGCTATCTCCTCAATCTGCCCTTGAATGTCACTCTCTGCGGATTTGTTTTAAATACATCTCCCCAGCTTAAATGTTTCGTGAAATCTGACAGCACTCCCACAAGCTTTCAAACTACATTCCCGACACTCCCCCCTCCTCCCCTCTCCAAAATCACAGCACATGGCTTAAAATTCATTGGCAGATACGGGCCTCAACGACTGTCTTTAGCTGTGCCGCTGCTGAAATGTGGCAAGAGTATGTACAGAGCATCTTTCCTCTGCTTTTTTCGCCCATGAAGTATCTCTTAGAACTAAGGACTATTTTGGCTCTGCGTGAAAACTTTGATCTTCTTTAATTGTTGGAGGACAAGAGAATTTCACAATTTTTTTTTTACCCGGCACAGAGCCTGACCTTGTCGTGGTAGTCTTTTCGGCCGTTTTCACGGGTAGAGAGCAGTCTAATTCGTCAGATGATCCGGTGAATTTCAGCCTTACTCGGGACCATTGGTGTGCATTCTGAAAACGTAACCAGTATTGTGTTGTTAAACGACTATATCTTTCCAACTTACAACACTCTTCGCAGTACACGGTTTAAGCCCCGACGAAGAAGTTATCCAGCCTATTCCATATTCGTAAGTAGCCTAGTGTTATTCTATGGTAGTCTTCGTGAAGGTAACAGCTTTAGTCTGCAGTGAAGCTCCGCCCACATTCAGCCTCCGCGCACAGAATTCCTACGCGACAAAAATGTAGTTCGCTGCTTAAACGTTTCTTGTTACGCACACAAGAAGCTTATCACAAGAAAAAAATTATAAGCTCTTGGATTTTGACACGTGGATTGTTTGATATAGTCAAGCATTAAAAATCTGATTTCGTTTACAGTTGCGGTTGGCCAGCGGAGTAATACAAGACGCCGCTGACCGCGGCCCAGTGTTAGCAACTGCTGTATTTTTAAGTTGTATCCTACTATAGTTAGCTGGCTGTACGTAGTGCTATGTAATTTGGCGGTTTGACCACCTCGTCATCAGTATAGGTTGTTTCCTAACATTTACCACCACTTTATCTTTCTGCCTTGCTGATAAACTGCGAAAATGTATTGCCTTTAATGACCGGTGAGTTAAAAAATAGCACCCTCATTTCTCTTGGAAAAGATGCCCATAGCTTTTCAGACTGCGCCTCCAACACACACGAGAATGCGCAGTCTGTGTACTCAAATGTCAGCGAGGTAGATGGCGAAGAACGAGGCTCCATTAGCCGAACCACTTTATCTTGAAAACCCAAGAACGGAGCCAGATATATTTTGGTTCTTTTACTTAGTGATTCATTATAGAACTGCAACTTTTCGCCTGAAGGTCTTCTGGCCACAAGGCTATACGAACCCCGTTCGCTTGGTCTTATCAGTAAGCTCGTCCCTCAGAAGCGCAACTGGCAGTCTGATGGGAGCGAACATATATCGTGCTAGAAAGCTTCCTTACTCGCGTGATAGCATGATCATCGCGCGACGGTGATGCGATATTGCATCTGTCTTCTGGCGTCCCGTGCATTTTGTGTCATTAGTTTTATCTCCACGGGCCTGCAAAGACAGCCTCCGAGGTCATGTTTCGCTTGGGAACATGCTGGCAGCTTTCTAAGAAGGGCATTTGAGATAGTTTGGTTTATGGGGTTTAACGTCCCAAAGCGACTAAGGCTATGAGAGACGCCGTAGTGCAGGGCTCCGGAAATTTCGACCACCTGGGGTTCTTTAACGTGCACTGACATCGCACAGTACACGGGCCTCTAGAATTTCTCCTCCAAAGAAATTCTAGCCGCCGCGGCCGGGATCGAACCCGCGTCTTTTGGGTCAGCAGCCGAGCACCATAACCACTGAGCCACCGCGGCGGCGGCATTTGAGATAGTTGGTACGCATTAGCTGTGAAGAAATGTATAAAAGACAAAGGTTAGTAAGAGACCGAGATTTCGTGGTCTTTAATACTAAGTTCCCCGACCTTCGCATACCGGCGAAAGCTTCCTCTGACGGATGATTTGACGTCTTCCACTGCTTCTCGTACTGCCCCGTCCTAGCTTTTATGCCACTTACGTTTCTCGTAATAATCGGTTTCACCACAATTACTGCCGAGATACACACCACGAGCCTTACAAAAGCAGTCAAAAAATCTGAACAGCTCTTATACAATTTGTTTAGCATGCGCTACGCTAGAAACGTTTGTTGAGCTCTTTCTTATGCATTCAAGAACAGTCACTGTGGCCGAGACACAAGATGTTTGCGCACTTTTCCTACTGAGTCATGTGAACTCTGCCAGATTGGTCTCCGCATGAAAGAAGGCTATCAGACATTAAGAGAACGATACGAAAGAGACAAGGAATTAAGGGTTGTGGCTTGCTATCTATATCCTATTAGAAAAGCGCCCTGGTTCGCTTATTTTCTGCATTGCAGCATCCCTGAACTTATTACTCAGAAGAGGGGGTTCGACAAAAGGCGCATGCAAACCTGTGGTAGTGTAATACAACACTTTGCTTTACGTGCTTTTTGCACGTACAAAGTCAGTGTTAGTTCGGCGGCCCACAGGAGAACTTAGGTCATGCCAGTTACGTTCCAAGTATTCTCTCTCTTAGCAATTTGTCGTCACTAAAACAGTCTGACCACATATTTTGGTCCTACTGGCTGTCTATTGGATTCGGAATGTCGCATGGGTTCTCTATGCTGTTTAACGGTGAGGAGCTGTATCGACATGAAGAAAAGAGTGAATACGCCGCTATCTGTAGCCTTACCTTTTGGATAACAATTCTTTGACGTGAATTAATCTCCTCCGGTGCGGTATTGGGGCGACAGTTAGTGGTTGAGGTTCGTGAGATGTATGCTAGCAAAGGAGGCTACGGCACTTGTGCAATGTTGTCTAATATGCGACAGAAATAAAGTGGTTCCTTCTCGTCCAAGTAATTTAACAGGTTTCCATAAAGGAAATACGATTCCTTTTAGGAAGTGATTACTCATACCACCTACATAAGTGTAGCCATAAGGCTACAAAGGAAAGCTCTACAGCTCAGAAGGTACGCCGTTGAAGAAAAAAAAAACTGTGGTGTTCTTCCGTGCAAGCAAGAACCACGAGTTGCAGGAAAGCGCGTCGGCGGAATTTCTTTATTCCATCTAACAAAGTTACTGGCGAGCACCAGCAGAGCTGGGCCGACGTCGATGACAAGCTAGGAAGAAGTGCCCGCGACAGCGCTCGGTGCCGCGGTAAATAAGCCCTTATCAAAGGGGCGTGTTCCAGTAGCGCGCGTTGTTATCAGTAGGAGCGCAGCCACTACAAAAACAACCTCGCGCACAAAAAATACTGTTAGTGTGCCTGTCCAATTAGAGGGTGAAAGTTGGGGCGTGTCGATTTTAAAGCACATGACATTGGGAAGATTGCGCTTGCAAGGACCATCGTATAGCCTTAGTCTTGGGGTCAAAAACAAGACCTTTCGCTTCTTCTGCATGTTGGGCCTTTAAAGATTGGTTTGGTTTTATTTGGTTTAACGGCCCGAAGTGACTGAAACTATAAGGGACGCCGTCGTGAAGGGCTGCGGGTAATTTAGATCATCTGGGGTTATTTAACATGCATTGACATCGCGCCGTACTCGGGCCTCTAGCATTTCGTCTCCATCCAAATGCGACCACCGCGGTCGGCATCGAACCCGCGTCTTTCGGGTCAGTAACCGAGTGCCATGACCACTGAGCCACCGCGGTGGCCAGGCCGTCACAAACTTCGCAAGCAGAAATGCAGGATCGATTGAGAAAGTGGTGCCAGGACCAACAGAAATAAAAGACTGAAAGAAAGTTTTATTATTGTTCACGGATTTCGTGTTCAGTAGTCTTTGTTTGCTATTGACGCAAGCGGTCCGCCTAGCGACCGACAGCATGCAGGCATTTGTTTATTACACGTGCGCACTGTACAAGGGGGGGAGGGTGGGGGCCTGTGCAAAATTTCTTTACAACGCACCAGTAAGATTCTCTCCCGCTTCGACAGAATACACTGTTGAGATAATTTAAGTCTTGCTAGGGCTTATGTCTTCATCTTGACCCTCCCACCGTGACCCCGAGCCTTCGATAAAGTTCAACATCATTTTGTTCGCGTTGTCCGGCTCGTCCACGGCAGCGTAGTGACCCGCTCGGAGCAACACCACTTCCGTCATGTTGCCCACCATGGTGACGATGCCGGAGACGTAACGGGATGTGGGGTAGGCCTTCCAGTGTGTCGGTTCCTTGCTCCGGAACTCTTCCGCACCAGTCCAGTTGAGAGACCGGAAGTAATCCTGCAAGTTCCGGGACGGAAACAACGTGTCCATCTGGCCAGTGTAGAAGAGGATCTTGTACGACTGCAGCAGGTCCTGGATCTTGTCGCTGATGTCGGTTAGGTAGTCGTCCTTCAGTTTGGTGGCCACTTTGCCCTCGGCTTTCATGAACTGGACGCTCTTGCCCACGTGCACGGCACGCTTGAACTCGTCCGTTTGCACGTATTTCTCGTACTGGACCATGTTCTCCGGCTTCTCCGAGTAGAGGGCGCTCGCTTGGTTGTTGTAACCGGTGAGCCTCTGGAATAGGGTCGGGTTGGTCTGGGAGGTGAAGATGGTCCGCCTGAGTTTGAGCAGCGCGGCCAGCTTGCCCAGTAAACTGCGCAATTTCTGTCTCATCTCGGCGAACTTCTGGGCGAAACTCTTGCGTCCTTCCTTGGTGATCATGGACATCTCGTAGAGGAACTCCGAGGAGTCAGCCACTTTCATGAGTTGGCCGAGGAAGCCTGCGCCCATGATGACGCCTCGCAGCCTTAGCGCTGGTCGTGGTTCCTGACCACTGAGGATGGCGTGGGATACGGCCACTGTGTACCTAGCTGCGAGGGTGAACAGAGAAAGGAAAGTTAGGACTTCTCACGCGAGGATACTGGGAGAGGGTAAACAGCATGGGATGGCAAAGGTTGATGTGGTGAGCTAAGATTAGGAAATTTTCAGGGACAGAAAGGCTACCACTACCGTAGGGTAGGACTAACTGCAGGATAGAGGTGGACATATTTACCCTGCAGTGAGTATAACCTGATTGATGATGATGATAAAGATATGCGAGCTGTTTTAAGAATACGCATTTTTGAAGAAGGCATGTATGCCCAAACATCCAGCTATCAATGAAATTTCAATCAATCAAATTTTATTTCAGCATTGAGGATACTGAGGAAAACGCTGACAAAAAGCCCAACTAGGCTTGACGATGCCTGCGTTGCCTTATAAGGCATACAGTGCAACAGGTACATTTGGCCATCACAATTCACAGACGGTTCACATGAAGATCATTGTAGCTGACAAATACCCGACAACGCTACATATATACTAACGTTTATTGTACAATGCCAACATATGAAAAGAGTGAATACGCCGCTATATGTACCCTTCCTCTTTGGATAACTCCATTCCTTAGCGTGTTATGTCGATTCCCGCTGTGCAATACCTAATGCTGTTTTAAGAGAGATGAAAGGAGAAAGATATTTTTGTCAGCGGCCCGTTTTCTGTAACTTGACGCATCAAAGTACTGTCGAAGCTGTATGGCTTCAAAAATTGAGCAAATTTAGAAGCCCTGCAAGAGAGGTCATAGGTGAAGTTGTCACTTGCATAGACGTAAGCGCTGTAATCTGTTGATTTTGATAGTCAAGTAAGTTAGTTGTTGTTTTCGAATATAAAGAGCATGCCACCGACGCGCATGGGACAGGGTTCGGCTGAAACTTCGAAAGTGGTTCGAAATGTGACACATCGCGTCATGACGCCATCTCAGTCATCGGACTGTGAGCACGCAGGCATGGTTTAATAGTCCAGTCTAACGGAAACAATCTTTTGGTATCCAGCCAAGTACACGGGACGCTACACTCCTTTAGAACTACCGGAATTGGCATGATTTCTTGACTAAATATACATTTCACTAATATACATTTGACTAAATATGAAATTTCCGGTAAATTTTATATTTGATTTCACTAAGTATACAACACCGAAAATAAATTTTTACATATATAAGTAGGCATTTAAATGCACCGAAAGCTAATGCTTAGTCAGTCATATCACTACCTTTTCGTAAACTTCCTTGACAACTGTTCTGTTGCCTGAATACATACCCAACAATTCTGGACAAAAAACATCTTTAATCGGGAAACCGTTTACGAACGCAAGTTTTCTTATAACCGGAGATTTCACTATAACAATCAATACATCTGCGTATCAACCAAGGGCAGTCTATTTTTTTTCTATTAACGTTTTTGCTATCGTCAAAAGCGTTCCCCCTTGGTTTTCTTTGGCAGTCTTTACTCTGAGATGCGATCGACGGAAACACTCTAAAAGAAAGATTTTTATATATATAAGAAGAATGGGCTATTACCGTGAATATTTCCATAACAGTAGCGTACAATTTCCCAATTTTCAAAATTTTTGTCCGGTTATGTTGGACATGAAATCTTCATATCAACGTTAACTTCTACTTCAACATGCGTTACCTGCTTCGGTATTCTGCTGCGATCACTGAATGACAATGCTAGAATGAGTGTGTATCTTTAGACGGCCTTCTCCAAGTTTACTTCAGAGGTCTCGATCCAAGCGACAGAAAATGCTATCTGACGAACACTCTTGCTATTGAAGTAACGGTGAAGAAGCATCTCTAAACTCTAGTTAGCCTACTGTAGTGCCTCGGACGCCAGTCTACTATAATAGCAGTTGGTTAGAGTACAGTTCCGGGGCCTGGGTTTGATTGTTCTTGCCAGGGATTGTTCCTTTATACATGGCAGCTGCATTTCTATGGAGTTTTTTTTTCGTTTACAGTGCCCCTACAGCGAGCCTTGTGAAGCCGTCATTCGAAGACTTTGTGCTCTTTTTTTTTGTTCGTGAAAGCTGTACAGGTTTTTCGAATACAATAGCTAGACTTAAGGAAGAAGGAGCCACTGAGACGATATTATCTGCAATCAGTACCAGGCGGCATAGAGAGGGAAATGGGAAAAGAAAATGGTTAAAAAAAAAGAAATACGATTTTGAATAATCTTCCTTATTAAAACAAGTAATGGAAATTTTGAGCTCGCAGACGCTAAAGCGTTCATGATGAGGTGATGAGGAAGTTAGAGCGCAAAAAAAAAACAAAGTTGAAAGTTAGCGCTTGTCCCGTCCACGTCTCCACTTTGTCTTTGTTTTTTGCGCTCTAACTTCCTCATCATGAACTACCAACAGGCCCAAATTACTACTCTGCTAAAGCGTTGCTTGGCTTGCATATTAAAAAAAAAAACAAGTAATTCTGGTGGCGCACAAGATATTCACAAAAATTGACGGTTTTTTGTTGCCACCGCGATAGAAGGCCGGTGGGCTAAGTGCTCAATTAAGTCTTCAAGCTGCTTCCAAATGCAAACAACGCGGCGTAACAATATAGCGAACTTGCATGTGCCCCAACGGCCCGTATAAATTTTTGCCGAGTGAGCTTACGCTTAATCTGAGATCTGAAAATTTAAATACCCAACAATTCTGGGCAAAATCCTTTTTGAGCGGGAAAGCGTTTGTTAATGCAACTTTTTTCATAAAATGCAAAATTTCACAATAACATTCAATACTGTGACGAAGAAGAAGCTGGCAGTGGCTACAAATATCACAGAGTCCATCTCCTGCGTGCGTTATGCATTTCCCGTTTCTTTTTGGTGTTCTTCTTTCGGTTGACTTTTCTCTTCCCCAGTATTCTATTATTTATTTTCCCAAGAAAAAAAAATCACCACAAAAACTCTCATACACCCCTCTTCTTGGCTGATCCTCCTTTGTGGGTATGCGCCATTCTACGAGGTGAACAACAAGAACAACAACAATAACAGCGGCTATTAAATCATCTCATAGCCATCTGTCAACCCGTCTCATTCCTCGGCTGGCTGTCACGTATCCACGGATCATCCGACGGCAGTTTTTGATTTTTTTTTTAATTAACGTTTTTGTTATTGTCAACAGCGTTCCCCATTGTTTTTCTATTACAGTCTTAACTTTTCGATCCGATCGATGGAAACACTTTAGAAGAAAGATTTTGCTACGTATCAAACGAATGGATCATTCCCTTCAATATTTCCATAACAGTATCTTACAGCCCCGCCGCGGTGGCTCAGTGGTTACGGCGCTCGGCTGCTGACCCGAAAGTCGCGGGTTCGATCCCGGCCGCAGCGGCTGAATTTCGATGAAGGCGAAATTCTAGAGGCCCGTGTACTGCGCGTTGTCAGTGCACGTTAAAGAACCCCAGGTGGTCGAAATTTCGGAGCCCTCCACTACGGCGTCCCTCATAGCCTTAGTTGCTTTGGGACGTTAAACCCCAATAAACCAAAAACCAACCAGTATCTTACAATTTTCTAATTTTCAAGATTGTCCGAGAAAGTTGCAGATGAGTTGCGGAGAAGCAAATTATTCTGCCTTTACATCTTGGCAAAGGTTGCACGTAGGTGGCGCACTCACCTCCGTACGACTCGCCTCCCACGTAGAACTCCCTGTCCTTGTACTCGGGGAACATTTTGAGGAACTGCTCGAGGAAAATGAGCACTCCGTGTGCGACGTCGTCAAGGTTCTTCGCGTACCCCAGGAGTCCCCTGGTGAAGCTGAATCCTGCCCCCACCGGCTGGTCGAGGTAGACTACGTTGACGCGCTGCTGCAGGGTCGTCTTCCTCACGAAGAGCCTGCCCTTGGCGTCGATGCCCAGAGGGCCGATCTCGAGGAACTCGCCAAACAGCGACGACAGTCCGGGGCCTCCTTGAAGCCAGAGGAGAAGCGGCGCTGTTTTCGGGTTTTTCTGGAATTGAAATTAGATTCGGCGCAATGCTCAGCTTCTTTAAGGCGAGTCCTTAGTACTTTTTTCACGGATGTCTGGTAAATCCTATAGTCGGATACAACTTAAGTCTGCAGTGAAGCTCCGCCCACATTCACCCTCCGCGCGCAGAATTCCTCCACGACAAAGAAGTAGTCCGCTCCCTAAACGTTTCTTGCTACTTAAACAAGAAGCTTAGAAGGAGAAAAAATTATGATCCCCAGAATTTTGATACGTGGACTATTTGATATGGTCAGACATTAAAAACCTGATTTCGTTTACTGTTGGGATTGGCCAGCGGTGTAATACAGGACGCTGCGGACCGGGCCCCAGTGTTAGCGACTGCAGTTTTATTTAAGTTTTATCCTAATATAGATGAGAGTGCCCGTGTTAGTTACGGGACATATCGATGCTTTTGCGTATTTGGTCTTCCCGTTATATTCTTTCGTTGAAACGCATGGTGGATGCATTTACTGGTGTTCACCCGGAGTAAAAAGTTTATTGAATGGAATATTAACGAATAAACTTAATTTTATCGCTGTCTTTTTGCACGCAGATCAGTATAGATATATTTAAACTTACTATGAGCGTGAGAGTTACGCAGTGAAACATTTAAGCTACAGCAGCGTTCCCTGTATACAATGATATTAAGGTGTCCAAAGCCAGGTGACATATGTAACGTGTTTGCCAAAAGTAACCGGGCAAGAGTGGTTCGTTTCTCAGTCGTGTAGCGAAGCGCTTATGGCAGCCTTTAAGCTCTGAATCTGTGTAATGTGGGCGGACCCCTGTCTTCACGTTTTGATACATTTCGGTCTTTAGGGGTGCCGTAAATTCCCAGTTATACGGTTCAGATGCAAAAACTTGTTGCTCGGTTACTTTTGGCTAAGGGGGAACATTATTACGACGGGTGTGCTGGTATTTAAACAATGACTTGTACACCTACACTTCACGCATCAGCGACTATCCATGATTTGCTGCGAGATAGAATGAAAGAATATTTGCATAGCGCCGCTGCAGTGGTAACATAGCACGCGATCCGAATTAGTCATTGAGAGTTTCTCGCGTTAGCCCAACATCAGAAGTTCGCGAAGATATGCGGGCCTGAGACATGTCTGCGCTTCGTACTAGTCGTTCCTTCGGCTGCAAAATTTCCACACTTTTTGCCCATCTCTCGGGCGAAGAGCCAAGAATGGCAGCTGCCCTAAGTACCCTAAGACCCATGGGGCAGGTGGCGCGCTGTATGGAAATGAGCATCCTACGACAGTGAGTTTTAGAACGGCGTCGGTCAATAAGTTAACGAAATCGCGAGCTGAGGAAAGCGAAGATGTGGCGGGGTGCTCATGATAGAAAGAACAGGCTTATTCTCAATGCTGTGCTATCCTGAGCAGCGCAGCTAGTTAATGGGTCCATTATTGTAAATATATTGGCCAGACCAATATACAAGAAAATATACAAAGGACCAGACTGAAACCATCCATTTCCAGTATTGGGCCAATTACCTATGCTGCTGGGGCATTATACAGGGAGAATGTGTACTTCTGGGGGATACGTACCAGAGCTCTAATGTGGAGAAAGAAAAGGTAGCTCCGTTTCCACTTGTCAGTAGTGATGTAACCGGAGTATGTTTTGGCCTTGATGTAGTCCTCGAACAGCTTTACCCTGCTCAGGTTCCTTGCCTCCTGGATCTTCCCCTTTTCGATGTACGGCGTCAGGTACAGCGACTTGTAGTTCCTGTACCACAACAAGAACAAATGGGATTACAGCGGGATGCGATGTCGCGGAATGCTTGTGCAATGTATGCAAGTTGTGCTTTTTACGAAGCTCGACCAAGTCCCGCTTTCTTGGTCACAATTTTCAAATGTGAGGCAATTGTAAGCCCAGGATTCTTGGACTTCAATTTTGAACACTGCAATATTGTAAGGTTCTTTTATGGAAATATTGAAGCTAATGGTCCGTTCTTGCGACGCGCAGCGAAATATTTCTTTTAAAGTTTGTACATCAATCGCATCGAATAGTTAAGACTGGCTTAGAAAATCCAATTGAAGAAAGTTTTCGACGATAACAATAACGTGAATAGCACAATAATGCAAGCCTGCCGAGGGAAGGTGTGCTGATATATTGATTGTTTTAGTGAGATCTCTCAATATATTAAAAAAAATTGTGCTCATAAACTATTTCTCGTTCAAAAATGCGCCTGTCCAGAATTTATGGGTGTGGTTAAGTTTTGTAAGATACTGTTATGGATATGTTGATGGGAATGGTGGAATTTTTTGATATGCAGCAAAACTTTGAGTTCAAAGTTTGTCTTGCGCTCACATCGAGTAGTTAAGACTGTCCAGAGAGAAAAAAAAGAAGGATACGTTTTTGAAAAAAAAAAAAAAGTAGAAAACTAAAGCGCTCCGAGGGGGTATGTGCGGATATAATGATTGTTACGGTGGGATCTTACGATTTGAGAAAAAACTACGTGCATGAAAACACCTACAAGTTGAAAAATAAGTTTGTTCAAAATTTCTGGGTATGACGCAAAGTGGATGTGGTAGTTCACCCGGTTCTCTGTGCTCGTAGTCTTTTCTCGGTATTGTAGCTACAACAGAAGCGACAAAAGGAATGGCCGGAGGGTAACCGGATATTACGATCGGTTGGCTACCTTGTACATGGAGGGGGGGAGTAAAGAAAGCGGAATACAAGAAGGTTCGAAGCACTCTTTCTTCATAAATGACCCGTTGCCAAAAAAACAGAACAAAACAAAGCAATTAAGAAATACCTTTTCCAAAAGCTACCGCTAATGGGATTAATCGCTCCGAAATAGCCTCACTGCAGTTTCTTCCTACTTCAGTACAAACTCTGAACAGTGCGTTTCTTTTTGGTTTATATAGTGTTTAAATACCAGTTCCGTTTATTTCGTATCACTTTTAACGCAGATGATTTAATTTCGCTTGACAATCTTTCCTTTGTACTGAGCTTGTATTTCATGATTAACCGCGCACAGGAAACAGCGCGTGCACAAAAGTTCATTCATCACGATTAAGAGGGGAGAAAGTACAGCCAGCCTTACTAAAAAAAAAAAAAACTAAATCTATGATGTCACTGATCGCAAAAAGAACGTGAATTCTTAGCCGTGCGTTTGTTGAATGATAGGTTTTACTGGAAGACAGCTGGCAATCCGAAATGAATCCTCTAGTTCGGTAACGGTGCGACTGGAAACGATATGCCTACGGCAGTTGTGCTTTGGTTTCAAGAGCAAATAACTAGACGTTTGCTCTGTATTTAGGAATAAGTGCTCTCCTAACAGACGTAGACAGAGAGAGGACATAAATAACAAGAAAGGTGCGCAGAGGATTTGTGATCATTATGGATGTGCGAATATTCGAATATGAATCGAATACGGTTGTTATTCTCAAATTCATATTTGAGAAGTTCCTAATATTCGGCAGCGACCAGGCACTGCCTATACTTTCAAAAACCCTACCCTGACCAAAAAAGTAGTACCTGGACAAATTATCGTAACATCGAGTCTGAAGAGTCAGGAAATAAGTACAAAGAATTTCTTCTCCGACATTTATCGCGTAGGCCGGCAACATCAGAACGCTTTTAGTAGGCTTTCTCTCATGCCATATTTGGCGAAAAACATGAAGGCCGACCACCCGCTTCCCCTTCTAACAATCGCAACAGTTAACCGCTCGATTTCTTGTTTATCTTTCCATGATATTTCACGGACTTTACGCCCGCATTCATGGTACTGGTCCTGACGCCTTCAGAACTCTTCTGGCCTGAACACAAGCATCTTGTTTTCGTAAGCTGTGTTATGCGGAAAAGCGCACTTTCGGAATTTAGCATGGGACTCAAGCAGCCTTTTATTTTCTCTATATTAGAGAAGGAGACAGGACTAAAAGCTCGAAAGCTTGACAGAGGTCCTGCCCCCTTTTTTCACGCTGGCATTGCAACAGACAAGCGGCAATAAATTCTGCGCTATACATTATAGCACAAAAGAAAATAACACACCTTGAAAAAAAAGCAAAAAGTACCAACATAAAAATACATGCAGCGTCATGACACAAACTTGTTCAGAAAAAATTTCTTAATAACGATATTTGAATGCTGGAAAGGGTCAAACATTTCTTTGTTTAAGTTATTCCCCGAAAGACTCCCGAAAGAGGGCGGAGTCTCGCTGTCACCGGCAGGGCGAGCTATGCGTAAAATAATCCCGCCTATTGAATGGTGCATTCTAGCCCGTACACATCTGACGTGAGCTGAACAAAAGGAGTAACCACGATAGGAGGGCTTCTGTCACGGCAGCAGAAAGGCTGGCCGCGTAGTTTCAGTTCCTGAGTCTTGCCGCCAGCCCGCGGCAACGGCAGCTGTCGACTGTGCGTTCGCCAGCTGTCCGAACCCAGCTGCACACCGCTTTTAGACACCGGCTGGCGTGCCACTGGCCATTTCTTTTCAATTTAGAAGCCGTCTCGTTGCCGTTCGGACGCCACTGTGCGTACCCTTCTCTTACGCCCACGCTGTTCGTCCAGCACGCTGAAATTGCGCGCTTTTTTGCATTGCCGGCAGTATTTTTTTTTTCTGCGAGAGATTGGGGGGGGGGGGGGGGGGGCGTGCACTTGATAACTCGACATTTCTATAATTCAGAAATTTCTTCTGCTTTCTTGAAGTACAAATTATTGAGGCTTTACTACACATCATATTAAGTAGTCAGTCGTTGAAGTATGGCGTCCGTTTTGCCGCTCGTTTTGTATGACTAAACTACAAGTTGCATACTGTTATCTTGTTTTATCAAGCAGTATACATTTCTGTGCATGTCATGTTTTTTTGTGCCTAGGGTGCTGAGTCAGTCTAGTTTGGTTTTATTTGTTAGCAAAGTGAGCTAGTTAATGGGCAGCAATTCTGGATAAAAGTATTTAGCGACGACAAAAAGTTTATGAAGGCAGTTTTTTCATATATTGTAAGATTTTACTATAACAATGAATACATTTGCAGATTTGTCCTAGGCTGACTTCAATTTTTGATCTATTAACGTTTTTGCTGCCGTCAAAACTGTTTCCTATTGGTTTTCTATGGCAGTCTTATTTACTAGATGCAAGCGTTCGGAAAACACTAAGGGAAGGATTTTTCTACGCATTGAAAGAATGGATCTCTAGCTTCAATATTTAAAGAACGGTACCCTACAGTATTACAATATTAAAAATTTTTCTTGAGTAATGATGGACATGGAAAGGAAGTACAACACCTGCCTTTCTATCTTTTTCTAGTTGTTTTTTCTTAATGAAGAAATAAGCTTTACTAAAAACCATTGTTATATTCATACTCTTATTCGCTACGTATTCGATAATATTGCAACGGATAATCTCCGTGAAGACGACGCAGAGGAAGTGCCCAGTGTGTGCGCGCTTGCCGCTCGGGGCTAGCTGTGATCTGGACCCTGTGCTCCGGTCGTCCTTGTGCCGACATAGACTTCGGGCCACGTAACATCTTTGGTGGAGGTGCTGGGTAAACGATCTCCACGCCACGCAGCTCCGAAGCGGTCGTCAGGCCGGGGCTACTACCATCATGGCTCCACCCGGCGAGTCACGAACCAATCCCTCTGCTCCCTCTGCTCCCTCGGCTCCCTTCGTGGTCATGGCTCCTCCTCGTGATCCTGGTACCTTTTCTGGGAACGACGGCACCGATGTCGACGACTGGCTCAGCCTATATGAGCGAGTGAGCGCCTATAACCGGTGGGATCCCACCGTGATGCTAGCGAATGCGATCTTCTATCTCAGTGGCACGGCCCGGGTCTGGTACGAAACCCACGAAGAAGAGCTGACGAGCTGGGACACTTTTAAAGAAAAGCTCCGTACTTTGTTTGACAGACCCGATGACCGGAAGCTCTCCGCGAAGAAGCAGCTCGCGTCGCGCGCCCAGTCGTCAACCGAAAGCTATGTGGCATATATCCAAGATGTCTTGGCGCTTTGCCACAAGGTCGACGCCGCCATGACCGAGTCCGACAAAGTGAGCCATATTCTGAAAGGGATTGCGGATGATGCTTTTAACTTACTGGTTTGCAAAGACTGCACCACCGTGGACGCAATCATAAAAGAATGCCGTCATTTCGAACAAGTTAAAAGCCGCCGAATTCCACAGCAGTTCTCTCGGCTCCCTAATACTGCCGCTACTTCTTCCTGTGAGGAACACCGATTACCGTCCCGCGCCTCTTCCGATGATGACCCCGTTACCGGCACTGTGACCCGCATCGTTCGCCGCGAACTGGAAGCCCTTGCGCCTGTTCTGCCCCGTCCGACCACACCTGATAACTCTCTACCCACCGTGTCGCTGATTCAGGCCGTCGTGCGTCAGGAACTCGCTAACCTGAACCTTCCTCCGGCTGTGTGCACCATCAGAGGCCCGGACATCCCCCAGCCACCTCTCTCTGCTTATCGTCGCACCTATTATTCTCCGCAGCGTTATCGCAATCCAAATGAGTGGCGTACGGCAGACGACCGCCCCATCTGCTTCCGGTGTTCTCGCATTGGCCACATCGCCCGACATTGCCGCAGTCCATGGTCTTCACCAGCCCGCAGCGTCGGCCCCTCCTTCTACAGTTCTACCTCGACCCGCACCTTCTCGCCCCGAGCCCCGTCCGAACCATCTGAAGCAGCCGTTCCCCCTCCACGCCGATTCTCCCGCTCTCCGTCGCCGCAGGGCCGCCGCTCTCGCTCCCCACAGTCGCCTTCAACCAGCCGCTCCCATTTGGAAAACTAAATGATGCAGCTCCCGGAGGTGACGCTGCATCAACGACCCGGACCACAAATCCTCTCTCGACCTCTCGACCAAATCTCCTGGACGTCCTTATCGACCGTGTTCCTGTGCGCGCCCTGATTGACACCGGTGCTCAAATATCAGTGATGAGTGCTGCCCTCCGCCGTCGCCTACGCAAAGTCCTCACGCCTGCAATGTCCCGTGTGCGTGTCGCGGATGGTGGCACGCCTGCTGTCGACGGTACGTGTACCGCGCGCGTTACCATTGGCGGCCACAGTATACCGGTTCAATTCACCGTGCTTACCACCTGTGCCCATGACCTCATTCTTGGCTTGGATTTTCTGACTGACCATTCCGCCCTCATTGACTGCTCGGATGGCGTCCTACACCTTGAACTTCCACTGCTGGATTCAGAACCCGTCGATATATCCCTGCGGCTGTACAGTACCGATTATGCTCGCCTGTCATCCCGAACCGCCTCTTTCGTTCCACTGACCCCATCTCGCCCAGTTCCTGATGGCGACTATCTCGTTACGCCCAACCTTGACCTCCTGCTGACCCGTAACGTTGCCCTACCTCATACCATCGCCACCATACAAGCTAACGCCCTCTCTCTGCCTTTCCTCAACTTCGGCGTCTCTTCTCAAGTGCTCCCGTCCGGCATCTGCGTGGCTACACTATCTCCTCTCGCTCCTTGCCACGTCGCTCAGTTGGCCAACACCCCTGTTCAAGACACTGCCACCCCGCGCCGGCAGTCTCCTCAGTCGCCCGACGCCTTCACGACCATGATGGCAACCGACCTCAGTCCCGACCACACTGCCCAGCTTCGTGCCCTTCTCGAATCTTTTTCGGATATTTTTGATGTCAACAACACGACGCTAGGCCAAACTCTCGCCGTCAGGCACCGCATTGAAACCGGCGATGCCCCTCCCATCCGCCGCCGCCCCTATCGAGTCTCTCACGCCGAGCGTCAAGTTATCAATGCGGAAGTTACTAAAATGCTCGCGAAAAACATTATCGAACCCTCGCACAGTCCCTGGGCCTCACCCGTCGTACTTGTGAAGAAAAAGGATGGCTCCTGGCGTTTTTGCATTGATTATCGGCACTTGAATAAGATCACTAAAAAGGACGTGTACCCCTTGCCGCGTATCGATGACGCCCTTGACTGCCTTCATGGTGCCAAATTTTTCTCATCCATAGATCTTCGCTCCGGCTACTGGCAAATTGCTGTAGACGACCAGGACCGTGAAAAGACCGCCTTTGTGACACCTGATGGGCTTTACCAATTCAAAGTTATGCCTTTCGGATTATGCAACGCGCCAGCCACATTCGAGCGCATGATGGATGCCCTTTTGCACGGCTTTAAGTGGTCCACCTGCCTGTGCTACCTCGATGACGTCATTGTCTTTTCGCCCACGTTTTCCACTCATATCACTGACCTTTCCCAGATCCTTTCCCTCTTTCGTCATGCCGGCCTGCAGCTCAACTCGACTAAATGCCGTTTCGCGCGCCGCCAGCTCACCATCTTGGGTCATGTCGTCGACAATACGGGGGTCCACCCTGACCCTGAGAAGATCCGAGCCGTCAAAGACTTTCCTCAGCCACGTTCTTCAAACGACGTCCGAAGCTTCTTGGGGCTCTGCTCCTACTTTCGTCGATTCGTTCAAGGCTTCGCCGACATCGCCCGCCCCCTAACCAACCTTCTGAAGAAAGACACCACCTTCATCTGGGGACCCGACCAGGCACAAGCGTTTTCCAACCTGATATCGAAGCTTACTACCGCGCCAGTTCTCGCCCACTTCGATGTGACCGCTCCCACTGAAGTTCGCACCGACGCCAGTGGCTACGGTATCGGCGCTATCCTCTCACAGAGACAATCCGGAGAGCACCGTGTGATCGCGTACGCCAGCCGTCTCCTCTCTGCCCCGGAGCGGAATTACTCAATTACCGAACGCGAGTGCTTAGCTCTTGTCTGGGCTGTTGGGAAATTTCGCCCATATTTATACGGCCGCCCCTTTACAGTTGTCACTGACCACCATGCGTTGTGCTGGCTCTCTTCCTTGAAAGACCCTACAGGACGGCTTGGTCGTTGGGCACTGAGCCTGCAGCAGTACCATTACTCTGTACTCTACAAGTCTGGCCGCTTGCACGCCGATGCCGACTGCCTTTCCCGTTACCCCGTTGGCCCGTGTGACAATCTTGGCACTGACAGCGTGGATGCTCTGTGCTCCCTCTCTGTCCTCGCTAACATGGCCGAAGAACAGCGCCGCGATGCCGAGCTGCGCTCCATTATCGACCGCCTCAACACCGCCCCATTCGACCCTCCGCTGCGCCGCTTTGTGCTCCGTGATGGAGTTTTATACCGCAGGAGCCTTAGCCAGGATGGCCCAGACCTCCTTCTCGTTGTCCCCGAGCACCTTCGCACTGTTGTCCTCCAAGAGCTGCATGATCTTCCCACTGCTGGTCACTTGGGTGTCTCCCGTACTTACGACCGCGTGCGTCGTCGATTCTTTTGGCCGCGCCTCTACCGCTGTGTACGCCGCTATGTTGCTGCCTGCGATGAGTGCCAGCGCCGGAAACGCCCCACCACTCTGTCAGCCGGTCTGCTTCAGCCCATTGACGTCCCACCCGAACCTTTCCATCGCGTCGGCTTAGACCTTTTAGGACCATTTCCGGAATCCGCCTCGGGCAACAAATGGATAGCTGTTGCCACAGACTACGCTACCCGTTACGCGATCACACGCGCACTGCCCACCAGTACGGCTACTGATGTTGCCGACTTTCTTTTGACCGACCTTATCCTACATCATGGAGCTCCCCGTCAACTTCTGACCGACCGAGGCCGATGTTTTCTGTCCAGAGTTGTCGCTGACATTCTTCGATCGTGCTCTACGAAACATAAGCTCACCACCGCCTACCACCCGCAGACGAACGGCCTCACAGAACGCTTCAATCGCACTCTCACCGATATGCTGGCTATGTACGTTTCTCCGGACCATCGCGACTGGGACACCGCTCTCCCCTATGTGACCTTCGCCTACAACTCCTCCCGCCATGACACTGCCGGTTACTCCCCTTTTTATCTTTTGTATGGCCGCGAGCCCCTGCTGCCTCTGGACACGCTGCTTCCCACTTCTACTGCTCCGCCGTCTGCATACGCCCACGACGCCATTACCCGCGCTGACCACGCTCGCCAACTCGCACGCTCCCGGCTCCTCGCTTCCCAGACCTCTCAGCAGGAATTCTACAACCGCCGTCACCGTGTGGTCTCCTTCACCCCTGGCTCCCTCGTCTTGCTTTGGTCGCCATCTCGCCGCGTGGGGCTCTCTGAAAAACTTCTGTCCCGCTACATCGGCCCGTACCGTGTCCTGCGCCAAGTCACCGCAGTCACCTACGAGATCGCTCCGGCCTTCCCCGGTGCCACGTCCTCTCAGCATCAGACCGATGTTGTGCACGTCTCTCGCCTCAAGCCCTACGTCTTGCAGTCCCCCTCACTGCCCTGATGAGCACCGAGACGGTGCTTTTCCGACCGGGGGGCCATGCAACGGATAATCTCCGTGAAGACGACGCAGAGGAAGTGCCCAGTGTGTGCGCGCTTGCCGCTCGGGGCTAGCTGTGATCTGGACCCTGTGCTCCGGTCGTCCTTGTGCCGACATAGACTTCGGGCCACGTAACAATATGAACAATTACACACCCCCAGTAATCAGTGATTTGTTATTTGTTGTCGTAATGGGGTGGATGCAGAGGATGTAGGTAGTACTGTAATCTGCAGCGATTAGATTTCCCGATCAACTCATTTACCGTTCTGATGGTGCGTTCGGCACATTATGGACGTCTTGAATTGCTGTTTCATCAAGAACCCCGGCTACTAATACTACTGATAGCGTCGAGCCATTGGTAGTTTCCGGTTGTGACATCAGAGCTGCTAGCTAGCCAGCAACATTATTTTCGTATTTCGGTACCTGTGGCTTACTAATGGCAAAGTGGTCGATTAGTGCACCAATTTGTTTTTATGAGGGCATTAGAGGTCTGGAAAAGGCACAACTGGCATAGGAAATCAGCCTTTAATTTCGTTCAGTGATGAGATGTCAGATATTTGGTCAATGATTGATAAAGTGCTCTCTGAGCTTTGACACTGAAGAAAAATCGTGAATGAGATGAAGGGTCTTCATAAAATACAGGCCGAACTAATCAAAAGAGCAGGCTCTGCCTCAGCACGTTCCAAATAAAAGTAATCAAACTTGTGCATAAAAATACATTATGAAAGAGCAAAATAAAAACACGGCATAACAAAATCGAACCGAACAAAGTGCATTCGCTTCTGCCACTGCAGGTTTACGCTAAACGAGTACGACACGTGTGCCCTAAAAATAGGCAACACACTCGACAGTCAGTCATACAAGTCCTTACGGTACTTACCCCTTTCCCCTGCCATCAGTCCGAGTGATCAAAACAACCGCAATGACTACGCTCACAAGAATACGAAACATGGTACCTTCTGAAGGTACACGAGGTAGCTTCTACATGCGAGTGGTTATCCGATTCGAACTCGAGACCAGTTGTTGTTCTCTTCGACGCTCGAATAACACGGCGAGACGACAGGACCAGCTGTTCGAAACACGAACCGCGCCGGTCGGTCTGTTGTTTATTACAGTCTCCGCTTTGTCTTTGAGTGATTGGGTCTGCGAAGGACCTAAGGGAGTCCTAGACAGGTATGATTCCACAGATGGCGTCGAATTTGTTCGTGCACAAGAAGGCAAGGGCCGGTCCAAAGGGATGTCGGCCAATTTGTTCGGCGTGACAATAGTTGGTTTTAGTGATGTCTCTTTACTTTACTTTAAACGGACGCACGTACGAGGGTAAGAGCCATACTATAAACAATGACCTAGTTAACAAAGATGAATGAAATAACGCACGTCAATGAAATAAAAAAAAGATATTCGTGTCATCCGAACAGAACCGGAAATCATCCTTGGTCTGAGTATAGCTTCTTTTCCAGTAAAAAGGAAAGTGCAACATGGCTCTCGAGATCGGGAGTTGAAAGTTGTGTCTACGGTTTTGTAAAACGCTCAGGAGAAAGCGATTCGGGCTCTAAAACATGATTTAAAACCAGTTTTCTGTGTTTACAACTATTGGTGGAGGGATGATGATGGGCGCGAAATTTCTCAAGGTTTTACGCGAGTGTCCCACTTGCAAAGGCTTTGAGCCGTAGACTAACAAGATAAGAGTTCCCCTTTTACTCTGCTATCGATATTGAATGAAGGCCACGCGACACAGTTGCGTAACAGCAAGATTGAGTTCTGCAGTGATCGTCGCCGTGCTGTGTGTGCAATGACGTGGATTGAGTTGAAGATATGGTGGCGAAAATATCGTGGAACACGTCCATGGTAGTAGAATTCTGCCAAATGAATGCTCTAGAATATGACCGCCAAATTGTCTATTATAAACGTGCGGCTGACTGTAATGGACAAAAAATTTGATAATTGATTTTAGTTTATTAGGAGACTGACGACGAGAACTATCACATCCCGTGTGCCCACCTGGTCGCGTAAACTGCGTGCAAAAACTGCTTTTGCCTACGGCTCATTGTTTTGTAGGAAACCCAGGAAGTCTATAGTTTTAACTCCTTGTACAATGATCAGCGTACTTTCAAGCCAAACTGCGTTAAAACCCCAAAACTCAGGCAGGTTAAATCTAAATTGGTTGTCTTTATATTGCCTGATACTAAAATCATCACATGGTATAACATAAAATTATTTCGCCGAGATACTGTGCAGGTTGAGAGGTATAGAGATTCTAGAAGCAATTTTATCGCGTCAGCGTGAAATATCATACGCACCGTTGCGCCTCTCGTCAGACCGAGTGAGGCTTTCTTCTATAAAGTCTATAGACTTTTTATAGACAAATCCTATAGACTAATCGCTAGACAATAGAAATTCTACGTACAGTCTATAGACAATCTATACGTTTATAGCCATGCACTTTTAGTAGACTTTTTTTTATAGACTTTCTATCGACCATGAAAAAAGATATCGTGAGCATACCAGTAGCTTTGAGTTTTAGTAATAATGAACTCAAAATTAACAGCCACTGGAGCTGGTTCAGTGGTGTGCCTCCTGCCAGCAGTCACTCAGAATTATAGGTAAAGTGTTGTTCCCGGAAACGACCGCACCCCTATCGCAGAAAAAAAGCTTGCTACCATTGAAGTGCGTTCAATTTGGCTATAGCATTCTAAGAAATCAGCCGCCGCGGTGGCTCAGCGGTTATGGTGCTCGGCTGCTGACCCGAAAGACGCGGGTTCGATCCCGGCCGCGGCGGCTAGAATTTCTTTGGAGGAGAAATTCGAGGCCCGTGTACTGTGCGATGTGAGTGCACGTTAAAGAACCCCAGGTGGTCGAAATTTCCGGAGCCCTCCACTACGGCGTCTCTAATAGCCTTAGTCGCTTTGGGACGTTAAACCCCATAAAGCAAACCATAAACCAAACTTTTGCTATTTCCATAAGAGTATCTTACAATTTTCCACTTTTCAAAAATTGTGTCCCAGAATGTTGGACATATGTCACATCTCCGATGTTCGATTCACGTCTTATTCCATGACGTCGAGTGCGAGACCCCCACGCTAACGACTTATATGTGTCCGTACCGGTCGATCCCAGCCGACACGTGCCACCATTGACACGTCGAGAGTCGGCAGCGAGTGTGTGTGCCGGGCTTAGAAAGACAATGACAAACCGGCTGGTGTTGCCGCAAACCGCGTGCACAGACGTTTCCTGCAACGCTACTCCCGTGCAGATGCTTCTGTGCATTTCTTACACACGTCGTCTCGCAGTCGCAGGCTATGCAGCGACTGTCGAGTTCAAGAACAACGACCTCTTCTTGAGCCTAGCTTTGGAATGGCTTGCTTTGCTCTTTTCGCTTTATTCCCCACCTCCTGCTGTACGTTTTGGGTGAAGTCATCGCTGAACACGATCGACGACGCGACCCGCAGACAAAAGAACACCGCACTTCTTTGCTCAAATGTATGAGCAATGTCAAGGGCTTCCTTGTATGGAAGCCTTACACGGGTGCGTCAGACAATAGCGGTCCGCGTTCTTTTGTTGGAAGACGCTGATGCGATTGGAAGAAACAAAACCAAGTTGCGATTGTCTTGAACTTTGTCGCCTAAATTAGTGCTGTTTTGCGCCCGGCTGTACGCTGACAAGATGGCGAAAATCGATGATTGCGAGAGCTGTGACGAATGTGCGCTTGATACAGCTTCGAAGATGTTTGTGTTTGTTGCCAAAGCGGCTTTATCGCCTCCTTTTCTTCGCTTCTTCGAAAGTTATCATACCCCACAATGATGAGAGAGGAGGATACACAGCACGTCATAGCTTAAAGCCTGACCCACATGGAGCGATTTTCTCGCGAAAAACCTGCGAACGGCGGCCGTTCGCCGCCGACCAAGCAGTGCTAGATACGTTCGTCCGGCGGTCAGGCGCTCACCGGAAGCGGCGAATGCGAGCTCAGCGCGGACCAATGAGGGCGCTCTGCTCCCGCATCTAGCTTCCGACCGATTTCCGCCCACTCCGGCTGCCGTGTTTCTGGTGGTGTTTCTTATGGCCGCGTAAACCTCTTCCACAGTTATGGGACGGTCGAGTTTCTCGTTTTCGGCTCCTCGATACGTTCCTTGGTATCGCGGGGGATTGTGATCGCCGAAACATTTTTCTCGTGCCTTCTCCAGTAGGGCGATGTCGGATCCCTCGAAGCAGTGGATGAACCGGTGGATGGCTTTATTGTTTTCTGATTTTATTTTGGTCGGATCGATTAGTGCTTTTAAGAGATTCCAGGTTCTGGCCGTGCCTAGAGTTCCCCTAAGTGAGTCGCTGAGTTGTTCCCAATTTTGTTTCGCGAGTTGCATCGCGTATTCTTCCGCCTTTGCGTAATTTCGGCTATCTGTAACTTTCAGACTGCAAAATTACATGTAAGACAACGACTGTGTACCACATACCATGTTCGGCTTCAGAGAGAAGCTCTCGACGCAGGACGTTCTCCTCCAAATACAAGAAGATGTCCTGCGAAACGTACCTCGGACGGGAGAAAATGTCATAATGGCCCTGGACATCAAGGGGGCATTCGATAACGTCAGCCACGAAGCGATCCTTACGGGCCTAGACAACCTGGATTGCGGACGCAGAATCCACGGCTTCGTCAAAGCCTTCCTGTCCGATACAACTGCCACCATCGGCATAGGAGACCTTCGATCGGAAAAAATGCGCGCTCCAAACAAAGGAACACCCCAAGGGTCAGTTATCTCACCCCTACTCTTCAACATAGCTATGATCGGCCTAGCTCGAAAACTAGAGAACATCCAAGGCATCAGGCATGCAATGTATGCTGACGATATAACAGTCTGGACAAACAGGGGCTGTCTCGGAGAGAAGGAAGAAAGGCTACAGCAAGCGACCTCTTGTGTAGAGCAATACCTCGCAGAAAGAGGACTCGCATGCTCGACCGAGAAATCGGAACTGCTGAGAGTCTGGAGAGGCAAGCAAAACCGGACCGTCCCAACCAACGAGGACCTAAAACTCAACGTCTACCTAGAAGGGACGCCCATACCCGAAAAGACAACAATAAGAATTTTGGGCATGTGGGTTCAATCCAACCAGCGCAGTACTCACACTTTTACCCTACTGAAAGCAACAACGCTACAAGTCGCACGCATGATCACCCGCATCACCAACAGGCGACATGGCATGCGTGAAGAAGACACACTAAAACTAGTCAGAAGCCTAGTAGTTAGTCGAATCACGTACAGCCTACCCTACCAGTGCCTCAACAAAAATGAAATACAACAAGCGGATGCCCTGCTACGCAAAGCGTATAAGACAGCGCTCCGACTACCACGCAACGCGTCTACAGAAAAACTCATGGCCCTGGGATTACACAACACCTTTGAGGAGCTACGAGAGGCGCAGCTTGAGTCGCAAAAACTCAGGCTGTTGCAAACAACGACAGGAAGAGCGCTCCTGCAGAGGCTCGGATACCGGGAGCAGATGCGAGAAATGTCGAGGACGGCAACGATCCCCGACGAGCCTCGCAAGACCCTCAAGGTAGCGCCAATACCAAAAAACATGGATCCCAACCTCCATCGAGGCAGAAGAGAAGCGAGGGCCGAATTCATCGAGAAAACATACGCTCCTCAAGCCACGACCGTGTATACAGACGCGTCTTGGAGAGGAGGAGATACCAAAATCGCTGTAGCGGCGGTGGTCGATTCGTCTTTACGCGAAATGACCAGCGCGTCTCTCCGAGGCTGCACAGCTGCAGAGTCCGAGGAAGTAGCCGTTGCTCTAGCGGTGGCGGAGGGCTATAGAACCGGGCGGTCACTAACAATACTTACGGACTCTCAAACAGCCTGCCGAAATTACATGAATGGCAGGATAGGTCGTCACGCGCTCCGTATACTCCTCGCAGCAAGTGACAGAATTAAAAACCGGGAAGAACAAAACGACAAGATCCGACACAAAATTTTGTGGGTACCGGGGCACACGGGGGTGGCAGGGAACCGAGAGGCCGACAGGATAGCTCGAGGATACATTACTTTCCGAGCTTCCGACGAGACCGCGGAACTCGCGCCAGCACCCAGGGAATACTCGGCCATACTACAAAACTATAGAGGCAGAAGAATGCGATATCCCCCACCGCACAAATCTCTCAGCAGAGAGGAAGCTGTCACTTGGAGACAATTACAAACAGGCTCTTTCCCAAACCTACATATACTAAACAAAATGCACCTACGATATACACGAACAAATGTCCCTGGTGCGACGAAAAACCTACACTATACCACATCACATGGGCCTGCCAAAACATAGACGTGGTCCCCAAAATACAAAACCCGAGTGCGGAGCAGTGGGAGACTCTGCTGTCCAGCGACCGCTGCGAAGACCAACAAGGTCTGGTACAGCGAGCTCAACGAGCGGCAGTGGCCAGCGGAGCCCTGGACTGAGGGCAACCGACCACTGATTAGAGGCGGACGACTTCGACAGATAAGGCTCCTGGGGGTAGAACCAAGACGTCTCTGAAGATGCCCCCAAACCGCAGGAAAAACCATTAGTGTAAATAAAGTTTTCCCTTCCTTCCTTCCTTCCGCCGCGCGGCGACAAACATGGCGGCGCCCTTCGAAGCCGGACCCCTCGCTTCGGACTGAATTCTCGTTGTTGCTGCCTTTTTCAGTGCGTTTACTGGCCGTAAATAGAGCACCGGTCTTTCGCTTCGTCTCAGCTTGCCTGCAAGAGAACGTATAAGCGATAAATTTGGTTTATTTTTTTATTTAGAGTGAGAGTTCTCCCACTTCTAGGCTTACGAGGAGAGTCGGTTTGTTTACAGTATCAATACGGCTGCTGTCTGGCGGCGGTCGCCTGTTTTTCGCCGTATGTGTTGCAGCACGGCGAACGCGCGTCGGCGTCCCGCCGCGCCGCATGAAATTCGCAGCGTCTGTTCGCTCCATGTGGGTCGGCCTTTAGAGGAGACTTTCCGCCACGCCGTGACAGTTCCAAGCGCCTGTTCTAGGAAATGAAAGAAAGAATAATTTTAGAGGAATTTAAAGAAGACACCGAAGACAGCTGTGTCCAATTATTGTTCTGAGTAAAAATCGATTTTATGCCTATTATCTGCCTCTTTCTGGCTATACCGACATTTGTCAAGGAGTGAAAGGTGCTTTTATTAGAAAAATAATTGGAGTTAAATATCTTCCCTCCACTCGATTTAAACGGTTGACGTCTTTACTAAAAAAAAGGGGTTGCCACTGTTTTTAAGGGAATGTCTATGTATCGAAGCCACTGGATTCCACGCCTAAAAATCGATGCGGGCCGAAATATTTGACCTGCGAAATCGGCCGTTGATGGCGATACCTCTATTTTGTTTTGAGGTATTTCCTAGCTGTTAAAATTTCCGTCCACGGTGATGATCTTACTGTGATTAGAACGTGGTACCCTATTGATATAAGCCAATTTACATTGGCCCTCAGTGTGCCTTTAAAACTGATAGACTGCACAACAGCAGAGCGCAATGCAGCATTGAAGGACCTTAGTTTTTTTAGGCAGTCTGTAGATACCCGCAGACTTTTGTCTATAAAGTCTATAGACTTTCTATAGACAAATCATATCGACAGTTTAAAGACAATATACAGATTTATGGCCATAGACTTTCCGCACACTTTTGTCTATAACTTGTTAGAGACGATGAATACATAGAAAGAAATATCTATGGGAAGGCAATAAAGTTTTTAAAGAGTCTAAGACCGTTTATAGACCATTTTTATAAGGGAGTACAGTAGACTGAACTCATGAATTCTCTCATCTCTTATTGCGATATATTGCGTGAACAGTGGTGCAGGTGAATATAAGTAGGACACATTTACAGTAAATTGCGCTTTCGTTTCAAGAAAGAACAGTGTTTAAATATTTGACTGTTTGGTTGTTGCCAAAACTTGCAAACAGTAATTTAAATTAGGGGAAAACATTATGTGATAAATTAAAAGTTTAGTTCGATCTGGAAGAAAGTGACGGGACCGTGACAGTGCGACAACCGCTGAGGAGTGTGTCTTCGATAATGATTCACAGTGGTGAGTCCATGACATGCCAGTAGCGAAAGTCAAGCCAAGAATTCTGTTTCTTAACAGTTTCTAAAGGCTCTTACTTATTTCATGGTGAAAATTTGAACAGCCTCTTAACAAATTATATCGCAGTTAGACCGACAGGAAGTTGACTCTTGCACCTATGGATGTGGGAGATGGCTGATATCACGTAGACGAACGAATTATTTTGTTACAAGCAAGGGTTTATTGAGTCCAGAACGGGCGACTGAAACCAGCTGGGGCCTCTTGACGGGTTAGAGCATGAGACCCCTCAACCTCATTCTCTTTATCATCTGCGCGGTCGCCACAGCCTGTTCATGCACGTCCCAATATGCTGGAGTCACTCACGCACTTACTGCCATTTTTACTGAATAAATCCCTACGTGAAAGTCTTGAATTGAGCACTTTCAACAGGAAACAGACGCGCGAATATCTTTGCGAGTGATACCAGTTTTTGTCCAGATAATGTTATTAACTAAATTTTCGTTGTCCTTAAGGGTTCCTGTCCTGTATGCTTTCTTGATAAAATGTATGCATATTGCTCTTCTAAAAGGAACAAAATCGAATTCAACAGCAATATAATACACCGAACGTCAATGCATTAAACTGCACTTAGGTGAAAGCGTATTGCCATGTACTTCAATGCATGCATAAAAGTTCAACGTTTTCCACAGTGGTTATACGGTGCTGCCTTTCACGGGCATCAGACTCTACCAAGCTGTCAACTGCAGATTTTTTCGCTTGATGACTACACAGCTCCTCGATGGAAATAAAGCATTGATGGACGGACCTTCCATATCGGCTGTAATAAATTTACTTATAGCAGACGTCTTCTGGGTACAACGTTCATTCTTGTTCACACTCGTTCAGAAAAGCGTGGATCGTATTTTTGACAACTGAATCGGAAGATTCAGCTGTCGCTGTCACGCCCCAAACTATCGAAGCACTTCACTTGTATGAGTATCTTTGAAGAATAAATTGTCGTACGTGCAAAGGGCCCATCGGCGGAGAAGAACCTCTTAGGGGAAGGGAAAAACTTGAAATTATGTCCAGAACAGCTTAGCGAGCTATGGAAAGGAAAATGACGTGTGTAACGTTAAGACACGAATAGAGAGGAGAGTGAGTGAGAGAACAAACGCGAGTTCATAAAAATGTCAGCCGATTTGGGTAGTTAGGCGAAGTGCGGATATGCGCGCTAGCATAACATGAATTTTCGGTTGGAGCTATGACCTACTAGGTTCGTACCGGGCTACCACCTAATTACCACCCCAACTTCTTCTATTCAGATACTGTGCAATGATCATTCGAATCACGTTCTCCTCCTAACCGCTGCTGCTCATTACGCTTAGCTCGGTGTGCTGCGATGACTGCAGCGATGGCCTAGTGGTTTGAGCACCGGCCTCGCATGCGGCAGGTGCAGGGTTCGATCCCCAGTGTCAAGTGGTAACCACCCGCGAAACAGCTAAATACAAGCTTTCCCTTGCCTAGTGCTCAGTTTCTTCAGAGTGAAACGCTTTGGAAATGGGTCTTTGACCCAGACCCCTCCTTCAGAATAAGAAAAAAAACCTTGTGCTATAGTGCTCTTTGGTCCCAAATACCCTTGCGCCATAAAAAATCACAATAAATAAAACTGTGACGAAACCGTTGGTCGTGCACCGTTGCGGATGGTGTCACACGATTTCTCGTCGCATATAGCATACGCCTCTTAATCAGGTCGGAGGCTAGCTCACGGAAGATGTTCGAACCGAGTGTCTGAGTGTTTCACTCGGACCTTTGTGGATTCAGCGTTTGTGGAAGCAGCGTTCGTAATGGAAGGAACGTGCGGGACACTAACACCACTGCCGAAAGTACATGGAAAATGAAGCTGTGGTGTGTCGTTCCCTTTAAAATTTTTGTTTAGACTGCCTATAGACTGTTCATAGACTTCTGTGTAAAAAGTCTATAGGCTCTCATAGAAAAATCCTAGAGAACAGTCTATAGAGAGTCTAGATTTATGGCCATACATTTTTAGTAGACTTTTGCCTGTAGACAGCCTATAGACTATGAATAGACAGAAAAACTATCTATAGGAAGGCGGTAGAGTCTATAAGAAGTCTATAGACTGTCTATAGACCATTTTGTAAAGGGCTTAGGAGGGGCACTGCAAGGCTACGCTATATGAGCATGCATAGGGGACCGCGCATCATGAAAACGAATACATCAAACGCTTCAACGGCTCTAGAGTGACAAGCAAGAGCACAAAGTGAATAAAGATGTCACAAAAGTTCGGAGCGTGCTTTATTGGATGAAACGTTACCCAATGCTGGCGACCAATGACTTGTGATATTTAAAGTTTATCGAGATAGTCCTCACATTTCACGTCTTTAGCTTCGCAACTTCGCCGATTCAAAGTTTCTCTGCAGCATACGCTCAGTTACTTTACATTAGACGGTGCCGGTGGACATTTAAGACGTCATCGTTCATATTGCGGTGCAGTTCCGAGAAGTGTTTCGATATCGGCGAGAAAGTTTGCAACTGAACCTTTAATACTCTACTGGAGAGTGCCGCGGAAAGCTGCAGAGCGTCATTCGTGACGCATGAAGTAACGAAAATTTCCATCATATTTTTACAAGAAAAAAAAAACTCCTTCATCGATGAAGGTCAGATATAACGCTTGCATGTAAGGCATCTTCCTACAACGGAATACTATTAATGCGTGCCTATAAAACTGCACTCTGATTCGAAAATGCTGCGAAATTAGACAGTCCTCTTAAATATAGCGTTCCTGCACGTGAATCCCACGAAGTTATATGCAGAGATTTTTCTCACTGAAATAGCGTTTTTTGCACTGCTTTTGGTATATGCGCAAGCTCGAAATGGAGACAAAAAAAAAGTTGCCGGGGGCTAAGATTTGGTTAAGCCTGGCAGGTTGCAAAAGCGAGCGCAGCGCCTCTAACGGAAGGAACGGGGCGCGCTGCGTCTAAAGGTCACGCGTGGCTACCGGCCGCCGCTGCGCGACGACTTGACTTGGTAGCCCATCTCTCACCCTTGTATGACGTCATGCTATGACATCAATAGGCATGTCATGTCGTCATAGGTCACTCTAAATGTCACGCGTGGCTACCGGCCGCCGCTGCACGACTACTCGACTTGGTAGCCCATCTCTCACCCTGGTATGACGTCAGAGGTCATTCTAAAGGTCGAAGGTGGCTACCGGCCGCCGCTACGCGAAAGGCCGTTCACGAGCGTAGTATTGATTTCGCCATAAAAAAAATGCAACCTAAAGTCAAGAAACTGCTATTGCACGCATAAGTGTCTGGCTGCTTCGTCTTTCAACCTCAACGCTATTACTTGTTCATAACTACTGCTTGGAAATGAAGCGGAAATGAAGATGTCTTGCGTAATTTTTGCACACAGCGTAGGACGCAGTAGCTGTCACAACGCTTGGTTCTTGTTGTGCAACTCTTTCCCATCAGCGGTTTGCCGCGGTAGCTTTCGCGGAAGCATGACTTGGGAGCGCAAGCTCCGATTTTGAGAGGAGGTAGCACCGTCCCTCCCCCTCCGTCCCTCACCCCGACTCAGAAATTTTCGGCAGAAAAGCTGCATTGACACTTTATTTTTACAAGGGGAGGTTCAGGAGATGTATGTTGTTCGACACATTCGTTTAAAACAAATATATTCAGCAGTACAATGCATTCGCTTGACAAATATTGCGTATTATTATATGTGCACTGTGTGCACAGATTTAGTATTTGCGTGCTAGTTTCTGCTTTGGGTCTGTTTATTGGGCTGCTTTTCTTTATTTTGAAATCGCAAGAAACGACTGTACATATCGCTTACGGCTTCTGACCTGTCCATCGAGACGTAATGACCCCCTAGAAGCACTGTGCTGTACATGAACCTCCCCATCTTTTTCTCGTAACCAAAAAGCTCAAGAGATGAATTGTTATTTTTGTGCCAGAGTCTCTTCGTGGCTTCCTTGACTGACTCAAAAGCAGGCCATTTAAGCTTACTGAAGCAGCGCTCGATGTTTGCCAATGGGAAAACAGCGTCAAATTCAGCCACGTAGAACAGCACATGGGTGTTGTCAAGAACCTCCAGCAACTTCCTCTTTACGTCTACAAAAAAATCTCCTTCTCCCAATTTCATCACAACTTCACGCCTCGTGCCGTCGAGTACTCTGGAAGAATTGACGTGAACTCTCCTCTTGAATTCAACACTGTTTGCGTATTTCCAATACGCTGCAATTTCTCTGGGTTCTTGAGTCATTGCAATGCTTGCGTGGTGTTTGAAACCAGTGAGTAGCTCAAATATGGTGGGCACCCCGTCTGGTGGCACGTTTAGCACGGTTCTTGTAAGGAGGTCAGTTGCGTTGTGGTATTCTCCTCTACCCACGCGTGACTGTATCATGTCGAACCAGCCATCTAATGTTCTTCGACCGTGGTCGTTAAGCAGTCCTGAGGTGTAGAGGTATTCCGCAGAGTTGATTAACTCCAGGAGCGGGAAAACGAATCCAACTCCAAGCATGACTCCCTTTAACTCGAGCATTATTTTTTTCACCTTTGCGGTTAACATATAGTGGGCCACACCTAGAGCTGACCTTGCTGAAAAAAAAAAGAAACAAGGTAAGATCTACAATACCGCAGAAGAATGCGGGTGGAAGGAGTTAAAAGCCGATAAGGACTTTTCGAATGACGGGGACGTGTATCATGCCAGCTTTTCGTTCATGCTGGCTCAATTAAGCGGTAACTTGCTCAGATGCGACCGTGTTGTAACCTTCACCTGACGAACATGCTGCCCTGAAGTAGAGGCAACTGATTGCGTGCGTTCGCATATCTAACCTAATTTACCAATATTGAGAAGATTAGCAGCAGGGACAGCATGCTTCGAATTTTAAGTATGCGCTGGCTGGGTGGTTCCACATTCCTTTCCTTCGGTTCGAGGTGCGCATTGAAGCTGCACTGAGGTTTGATATTTTGCCTGACATGTCTAGCATTTTCGGACAAAAATTTAGAAAACCAGGAAATTGTGCGAGACTGTTATGAAAATATTGAAGGTAATGGTCAGTTCTTCCGATATGTAGCAAAATCATTCTCTTAAAGTGTTTCCATCAATCGCATCGAACAGTTAAGACTGCCATAGAAAACCAATGAGGAACACTTTGAACGATAGCAAGAACGTTAATAGAAAAAATAGAACATAAACTCCTGTTGGGTGATCTGCGGATACATTGATTGCTATAGTGAAATCTTCCGTCATACGAAAACATTACGTTTATAAACGGTTTCCAGCCCAAAAATGCTTTTGCCTAGAATTTCTCGGCGTGTGTACACGGTAGAATGTCCGCATGGGCCACCTTCATGCCCAAAGTAAACTGCATGCAACTGCGCTACATGTAGGTAACCCTCTGTGAAAACCGCACTTGTTTACAGCATAGCGAACAATATCCAGACTTCCCTTGAAATTTCATGTGCTGTTAACTTCACCTAATTATTCAAACCGAGAGTTCATCTACAAATTTTAAATATTGTTTTGCTTGTTTTAGTATCTTGGATGCTTATAATTCAACTAAGCCTGTTTAGACCAATCCGTCGTGGGCTGTGCCCCTCTACTTAACCTACGTTATGCCGAAAAATGTGTGCAAGTGAACATTGTGCGTGACGTATCGCGACACAAGCTCATTTTACCTCCGTACGACTCTCCAGCGATGTAGAAAGAGTATCCAGCGTACTCAATAAATATTCTCAGAAACCTCCGAAGGAACCTGAGAATGTGGTCCGTAGTCTCGGCCAGAGTAGAAGGGTACTGCTGTTTCTCATCGAAACTGTATCCCGATCCGACCGGTTGGTCGAGATAGATGATGTTAAATTTTTTCAGCAAGGTGTGCTCCCTGCGGTACAGGTTCCCAGAGGCATCGATGCCTAGCGGCCCGTTTTCAAGGAACTGCCCAAAGAGCGAAGACTTCCCGGGGCCCCCTTGCAGCCATAAAAGGAGGGGAGCGTCTTTGGCCTGCGGATCAAAAACGTAGAAAGGAAACACAAAAAAACATGTGCTTTAAAAATACAAATATATGCATAAGACATAAAATAAACAAACACTCACACCCAGGTATTATTTCGCCGGTACCACTGTGGTTCACTTCCTTATACGTAAAGTAGTGGCCAGCGCCTCTGTCAGGCACCAACCTCAACTTTAATTTCATGTCAATGAAAACAGCATAAAAAGCTTTGGTGTCAAGTGTGTGCAGCCTTCCATCCCTGCACTTCCACTCCGCGGATCCAGCATTCCCGCTCGCTAACCGCGCAGAGGTTCGTGCTCAAGGGAACGAAAAGGGGGGGGGGGGAGATAACAAAGCGTGAACACTCATATGCTATTGTAGCGAAAGCTACACTGGCCACGAACTTGCGATTTCGCTGTGGCGGTGCTCCGAGGAGGCACAGAGACCGACCTTGAGCCGTTGCCTAGCAACCACCGCAGCTGGCGGACGCCGCGCCGTCTGGCATGACGTCACACGCGCGCCTCGCCGGTGATGATGATGATATCAACTTTATTTTCCATCAGGTAAGGAGGCCCCCTACTCCCCGTCCCCGGCACGCAGGCCTTGGTGACGGGGTCCGGGACCTCCACGATTAGAAGCAGGCGAAGAGGTCTGGGCATATCATGTTCAGAGAGAAGAGAAAGAAAACGATAAGTGCACGCACTGTGGGGCGAAAGGGACCCTCGACCACATAACCTGGGAATGCGCTAGCTCACCAGGGGCTAAAACAAATATAAATTGTAGAGAAACCTGGGAAGCCCTGACGTGGAGCGAGGCCCCTGCCCCACAGCAACAAGCCATCCGCCTGGCGGAAGAAGCCGCGCCTCGCCGCCGTTTAGTATGACGTCACACCGCTTGCCTCATTGTTGCGCTCGCCTCAGCTCGCTTCGCTGTGGCGTATGCCTGATAGCATGTCGGAGCATAGAAGGGAGGGGAGAGCTCACGTGCGTCGCAACCACAGTTGAGGCCGCAGTATGGACGGCGACATGTCTGCGAAGCAGAAGGAGGCTTGGAATCGACATCGGAACGAGATGAAGAGGAAACGAATCGCCCGGGAAATTTTGGAACTATGCTCTGAACGACTGGTTAAACGCCGTGAATATGCCGCCGCGAGACGGGCACGTTTAACTTCCGATGTCTCGACTGTTAGCAGCAGCGACAGCAGCCGGAGGGGAAACCTGAGTCCTGCTTTCGCTGTGTATATCCTGGCATAGCCGAGCTAAGGCACTGTCAATTTTTTTTATTACACTTGAAATGAATACATAGAACGGGTCAGGGACCTACAAAACATCAACGAGGCATTCCTCGGAAATAGAAGGCTACGTAACAAGGGCTTCCGACTTACCGGCTAGGGCAGGGGCGCGACTTCGGAGGTATCGGCGGCGAACGTTTGTATGCGCCGACAATGGCGGCCGGGTTTTCCCGTGCACGCCGCATTTTTGGGGCAAAATCATCCCCGAGCATTTGCTGATGGAGATGAGGAGAGCGCGCTTTTGCTACGCTAGTTTTGCTGCCTGGAACCAAGAATTCCACCGGCAAGGCACAACGGATCTCCGTGCGCCTGCCGCGGGAGGTGATGAGAGCGTGTGGCGGCAACCGCTCGAGACGCTGGGCGGATCCCGAAGAGGCTCTCACCGGCTGCGCGGAGTTCCGCGTAACCTTCGAGGTGGCGCGCTCGTCGCTGCTTCCGCTTCCCTTATGAGGGAGATTTTCTCCTCGCCCAGTCGGTGCTGTCTTGACGCACGACGACGAAGATCCGAAGATAGTCGGCCTCGTCGAAACGAAGGGGCGAAACTGGTTTTCCAAAAGTGGTAGGGAATTCTTGCCACCCACATTAATCATGTGAGCGTCAGTGGAAAAACGGCAGGTAGTGAGTGTCTTTAGTAAAGCGCCACACACAAGAATGTTTAATTCAGAAGCCATCAGTATTAAGTTTTATCTGAAGTGTGATTTCTTTTCTGTGCTAATCCTGAATCTATAGCGCCGCGACAAAAGTGCTCACGCTCAACATTCTTAAAGTGCTAAACTGTATAGAATGAACGGCTTATGGCGAAACATCTCCCGGCATCAGGAATTTGCACTTTTAACATACAAATTAAAAAGTTCAAAGTGAACGCAAGCGCAACATTTTAAACCTGATGACTTACAGGTTTAGAAAGGTTACCTTTTTACACAATGCATGCTGCCGCAAGTGCTGGAAATATCCAAACTATTCTCTTAAACGTCATCTAAAAAGTAGAGGCCGATCCTCGAAGAACAGAAATCATGAAGGCTGCTTGGCGGCTGGCCAAGCAGTCGAGTGCGGAGACTGGAACACTCGAAAAAACAACTCTTAGTCAAATTCAGCGAAGAAATTGATCTACTGTTCACGCTACCCAAATGGTGGACTTAGATGCAGACGAAATGTGTTTAATTCCCGACAAGGGCGCTCAAAATGCGACCAAGAATAAAAGCTGAGATTGGTTACACAGACACTGAGGACGGACTGAAGTTGGCTTGTAGCGATGAGGTACTGTGTTCTGACGGTTGAGAGATGAAGTCGACTATCGCGGGCAACAGAAATTTTATAAAGTTGAAGATAATTATAAAAAATTTGGCAGTGGCATAGCTCTGGTTAAGCCTGGATATACAAGCGAAAAGCTGCAGTTACGCTTGGTTTGACGTCATGGCTGTCGCAGTGGGCGCACAATGCACTGGGAGGACCACGATAACGGTGGAGGCGTTCGGCCGTCCACACACTGCCTGTGCGGAGGCGGAGGAGGAGACTGTAATCGGCGCGGTTAAAATTCAGGGGGCACCTTGGCTCTCTAATGTGCGGCAAGGAGAAAGCGTTTTGTGGCGCACTGTTTTTTGTTATTTTTCATATCTCATTTAAATGTTATTTTTATAATGTTGTTTAATTTTTGTTACTGTTTTTTAAATTCCTAAATTTTCCTTTGTTTTCATTTCATTTCTTTTTTCTGTTTATTTTCTTATTTCATTGGTTTTGTTTCTGTTTTTCCTTTTAATTTTTATTTTTCTTTGTTTTGTTTTATTGTTTTCAATTTTTTGTCCTTATTCTTCCCTTTTCATTCCTTTAATTTCATTTATGACAGCCATGAATTCACTATGCGCCTTTATTCCTGCTCAAACCTTGAGCCTTCGTGCGGAGTGGTAGCGTCTCCGCTTCAAGTGCCAAAGTAAGTCCGTGGTTCGATTCTTTGCCTCGACGCAGTTTCTTTTTAAGTAGCGCGCGGCTGCATCGAAAGGTCAAACGGTGGCGAGGAACAGTAGCGCGCGCAGCCGTAGCGGCGGCGCATGTGAGCCGTAGCGGCGGCGCACATGCGCAGTAGCGCTCGGCTACGGCGAAAGGTCAGGCAACGGAGTCCGCGGCGACGGCTGCGGCCACCTGCGCCGTGTGTGAAGACACTCGGTTTCGCGCATGCGCAGACCTCGCCATTCGGTTTCCCGGCATACGCGAAGCTCGGCTCCGACCCTCGTAGTGAAGCTTTTCGCTTCAAAAGACCTAAATGCCGGTGTCGCCATGATCGGCCGGTTTCGTAACTAGACTGCGTGCGTCGGCGCTCAATGTCGGGTGCGGAACCCAGAGGTTACGCTACATTGCCATTTACACAAAAGCGGCAGCAACCCATGCTTCTCCGTCTGGACGTGAAGAGGGGGAGGGAAGATCTTTAAATCCATTTATCTCAGCCATAAATGCGTCTTTTGCTCCCTGCACAAATGTCAACGTACCCAGAAGGAGCCACAGAATCTTTGCCCTCAATGCCCCTTTACGAAATTAATGTTGCATCCGCCTCACTTTCAGTGTCACGAAGGTTTCAACTTTCATACATTTTTGACTGAAATGGTACCGCATTGCGAAGTCGCTGAGCGTTTTTTTTTAGAGCGCAGCTCTTGAGCGTCCATTCGTGGGTTGAGCCGCGCCACCGCCGTTGGTGTAACTGAGCCAAACTATAAATAAATAAATATAAACATTGCCAAGACTAGAATTCCAACCCAGGCACCGCGAACAGATCAGCTTCATTGGGCAGTGCATGAGAGCACTGGGCTATTGCCGCAGCCGATCACGCCTCGTGTTACACTGCAGCACACACTCGCGCTGTGCGATGCACACCGTCGTATTCATCTACTAACACTACTGTTTAATTAATATCGTCGCCAGACGTGCCAACGACCCAGTAAGGCAAAACAATCAGCCTAGAGAGACTGTGATGCCTACGGAGCTGCGTTCAAATTTCACATTAGGGAACATCGCCATTAGACTTTTTTTCTTTTGTCAGGCATGCTGCATTACAAAATCCTGTATTCAGAAGGCTAGAAAGAAATACCTCATCAAAAACCTTTGGTGTTTTTCTCGACTAGCTCCTGGACGTCTCTAGCTGTCAAGCAGCCGTAAACTTCTCATGTAGCATTAACAACAACATAAAATGCTTGCCTTTGATTTCAGGTGCAAGAAGAATAAAAAAGATGTGTCGCTGTCGTTGTCGACGGATATGAATCCAGAATAAGCTTCTACATCTTCGCAAGGCTCTGGCAAACAAACTCGGCTTTGATTCTTATATTTATTACGCTCTTTCTCTGGGAACGGGTCTCTTTTGGGATAGAACACGGTATCGTCGAATGGCGCGCTGAAAGGAAAAAAAAAATAAGCCATGTTATTTGCTTCGCTTCGGTGTCGCCATCACTGAGCCGTGGCTGTTTTTGAAAACTATGATTTTAATTAGGACTGCTGAGCTTATTCACTAAGTTGTGGTCATTGCTGAATACAAACCAAGTAAGAAATTGCAGCTACACATTGACGAGGAAAATTAAAATCCACACTTCTAATGATCCCCTGAAGCTTCGATACTGCATACCATTTCAAGGGTTCGTGCTTATCTCTTTCCGGTCAATAAATAGACTAACCGAGAAATGCTTCTAATTATTTTGTTCAGTTGTGGCTCTTTAAGGTCGCCTTACATGATGTGTAGCATCTAAACATGACATTTAACCCTGACTTTCTGGAATGGACCCACGGAAATGTATGGGTCGCTCTTATATTGATGAAGCTGTCAGTACACACAAGATACAAGTTAGCGGGCGGCCGCGGCGGCTGAATTTCGGTGGAGGCGAAATCCTAGAAGCCACTACGGCGTCTCTCATAGCCTGAGCCGCTTTGGGACGTAAAACCCCAATAAACCAAACCAATCAAGTTAGCGGGAACTTATGCGGAAACTGTTTTCTTCATCTGGTCGAACAGAAGTAAACAAAAATTCTCGCAGCGTGCGGAGGTTCTTAACCGCCGTCCGGAAAGTATTAAAAAGTTACGAGAGGACCTTTTTCTGGAGCTTTTCTGGACTAGCTTGAGAGACTTATTTCCTGAACCCTTAAAGGGATACTGAACCAAATTTTTGGAGCTGCTCTTTTACATGTTGTTGAAGACGGAGGGGGCCTGGAGATGACTGCTCGTTGAGCCCCGCAGGTCCCGGCTCCGAAGGACGGAGTCAAACTGCGTTATTGAGGAATCTGTACAGAAGGTTTATTTTACATATTTACAGTCGAGATGGGAGTGCTCCGGTCACAAAACAACATCCCGTTAAATATTGATCGTATTCCCCAGATCCCGGACTGGGGAATAAAGTTCGGACAACGATGCCCAATCAGGTGGGCAGATGTAGACACTGGTGGTACCACCCACGGCAGGGGGCGGTGCTGGGCTCCCTCGCAATCTCGCAGCTAGGTCGATGGGAAGGGGAAGACAGACTCATCAAACACTGATGCGTCACTTTGACCAGTGCGGCCAGTCTTCTGTGAGCTGCCTCCGCGGGAAAGGAGTATCCCGCAGTCTCCCCGGAGGTGAATGGACCTCCTCGAACTCCCCCGCCGGATGGCCGAAGCACGAGACCTCTTTCGAGGACACAGCGTCTTTCAATTAGCAGCCTCAGCTTGACCTGGGGTAGCACCACACCGTCCGTCGTCGTCTATGCCTCCGCCGCTGGTGTCGCCAGCCCGCGCCGCATCTTTTGCTTCGCAATGAGTCACGTCCGGTACACTGTGGCGGTCATCACTGCTTCCGCCGCTGCTGCCGCCGGCGCCAGGCCTCGTTGTATCATTTGCTCCGGGATGAGTCACGTCCGGTACAAATTCCTCCCAGGACCGTGTTCCCCGAGCTTAACAATGTAAACAAGAGACGCAGCATAGACTCAGCCAGTCCACATACTCCCCGCTCTCAGGTATGCGCATAATCTGATAATACGTGAAAACAATGTGCAAGTACTGACTGATGGCGGGGACACTGGCCGGTAACGGGCGAATGCCATGAGCGTTGACGCGATGGCCGAGGAAGTCTAACTCTGCAACGCTGAACGCGCTTTTCCTTCCGTTGACCACAAGACCAAAGCGTCAGACGCTTTGGTCTTGCGAGCGCATGACGCACGTGGAGCTTGGGGACATCTGCCGTAAGGCGGAAGACGAGGATGTCGTCAAGATAGGCAGAGCAGCACGCCAAACCGCGTAGGACTTGGTCAAAAAAAAACGCTGAAAAGTCTTGGCCTCATTGCGAAGTACGAAAGGCATCCTCAGATATTAAAAAATGCCAAAAGGCGTAAGAATGGCGGTCTTCGGGATATCGGAAGAGTCCACAGGAATCTGGTGATTATTTTTCACGAGATCGACCTTGCTGAAGATTGTGCAGCCATGAAGGGCCGATGTAAAATACTGGATGTGGGGAATCTGGCAGCGGTCAGGGACTGTGGCTTTGTTGAGAGCCCGGTAATCGCCGCGCGGGAGCCAGTCGTCGGTCTTTTTGGGCACCATGTGGAGCGGCGATGCCCAAGGACTGGAGAATGGACGGATGAAGCCAAGCTCCAAAATATGCCCAAATTCTTGTTTGGCGCCAGCGAGGCAATCCGGGGTGAGGCGACAAGCGTGATCAAGCATGAGAGGCCCAGTCGTCAGAAATGATGAGTCACGCTGTGAGCGACCGGTGCTTGAAGGGACGGGGCACGGAAGACATCCGAATACTCAGCAAGTGCGCTGGACCAAGGGTCGGAAACAGTGCTGTGCGCCTGGAGGAGCCGGAGTGGTGGACAGACATGGTGTCGTCCTTCCAAGCGAGCATCACCCGCTTCGGCCGATTCAGCAGTCCTTGCGATTCCGGTCGGGACGTTTACCGGCAACTACTGGTGTTTTTTGCTTTTCGCTGCGACTTACCTTGCTTCTACGACAAAGTTTAAGCTGCAATTCAGCCCAGTTTTTGAGATACGCTCTCGATTTTGGAGCGTTCAAGCCTAATGGGACCTCTAGCTGCACTGCTGTCGTCTGCAACTGCCCGGAAAGTAAACAAACGGCCGGATCGAAACAAAAATAGATTTCGAGGTTTGTCGTGGTGTTTTATGTACTTAAACCATTTATCACAATTATGTATATTAACTTTACAAAAGGTTTTTGAATATTAGACTCTATGTGATGGAAAATATTCTTGCTCGAAGGGTTTGTAGTTAACATTGCCTTGACTAGATGGCGCCACTGTTTTACGTTTTTATTTCACTTTATTTCAACTTCCGGGCCATTTTGCTGGCGATAATAAGCGCTGGTGTAATAATTGGCTTAAATGGCTCTGAAGTATTTTATTCTGGCAAGTTAGCGGCAGTGGCGACCATTTTAGAAGGACCTTTCGCCTCCACGTAAAGTAGATCGCGTTTAACGTTCCCAGAACGCTATACTAAAACTGTCTTTGGGGATAAGTTGCTTTGGGGCACGCTAACGTAATTTCCCTTAGGTCCGCTATCACGCTAAAGCTGTACTAAAACTCTCTAATTACTATAAATCTCTGGAATATCTCAAATGAAATCAGTTTATTCAAACATACTGAGATGCTTAGGGACACGGATAGAAAGTCCTAAAGTGGCTTGGCGAGGTCCGTGCCCCCTACAAGGCATACAGTGGAAAACGCGGAACGTTTGATATACAGGCACTGAATTATCAGAGGGCGCAGCTGCTCACAAGGCTGAAAGACATAAAAAATAAAAACAAAACAGAAATGCTGATCACAAAAGACAAACAAACGAGGTTTTGTTTGCCTTTCTGTTTTGTAAACAACATTAGCTCTGACTTGCAGTGCTCGGTACTATGTTAAAATAAACTGTTTTTTTTTAGAACCTCAAGCCAATTTCCGCTGCTTTCACATCAGTAGAAGCCCAGAGGTTCAACTTACAGTTGGCTTTGATAGAGATTGCAGTATTCCTTCAGCGATTTGCCTTTGAACTCGCCGAGACATAACGTGCCGAACAGCGTGAAACTAAGCGCACAAGTTATCATGCACTTCATGACTGCGGTTTCATACTTGTGCAGACGATGCGAGATAAATGTCTCTTTATAGGGCGCCTGATGGATCGACCTATTCGCTAGAAAGGTTAAGTGTGGCTGTTCATTTCGATCCCTAGCGATACATTGGGCAACCATGAAAGCGAAGCCAACGACCCCTCGAGGGGTCAAGATGTATTTTTTAAAAGGGGAGTAACATTTTGTTCCAGGCACAGAGAATCAATCTGCATTATTCTGTCAAGGGACAAGCTGGGGCAAGTTGGTGCAACATTTTAAATTCTGGCGGATTAAAACTTGAGTTGCTAGTCAGCGCGTTGTGTGTCGTTTTCTTCCTTCGTCCCGTGTTTTGCGCTGGTTTACCTTACTTTAGATCGCATTATTCTGCTCCGTAAAAGCTTTCGACCTATGAACGCTGTGCCACCTGTGAAATTATGCCCGTATGGAGGCCTATTCTTTCATGAATACTCGTGTGAAGTCTAACTTCGAAGAAAATGAAGAAATAAGAAATTAATTACTGTGTGCCAACTTCCAGTGAATTAGCCCACACAAGAATGGGTAATTGCATTCGCACATACCTCCCCTGTATCGCTTTGATCCAAGTTTTTTGACAAATTTTTCTCGGAAAGCAAGCGTTTCCCAGTGGGCCACTTTCTTGAATTTCCCTTATTCTGGGAGAATCGTTGGAATACCAAATGACATAGACCACCTCAATTATGAAAACTTTTGTCATAGTTTGTGTGCAGATTTTTTTATTGACATGGACATAAAAGGATATGTTGGTGCCTGATAATGACGCCGGCGGCCGCTTTGCATATAATTAAAGAAAAACATTTGCACTGGAGCCGTAACGCTCAACAAAGCACATCTACAACACACACAATCCACGAGACAAATAAAGCAGTGGACACGCCAGAAATGCTAACATCAAATAGAAAAATAAACTGCATGTAATGAGATTACCAAGCTAAATAAAATGAGTATGTACTATAAGCAGTAATATGTACTATAACAGTAGACACTATAGAAACCGCAAGTTCAAGAAATGAAAAATAAACAATGAGCTACGACTATAACGATATCACATCATGTGGCTAGGAATAAGAGGGCACTGATACTATAAATGACTGCCGGTGTTGTCGACGTTTCTTCCACAATACACAGGTTTATCGCATTACAATCAAAGATCCTTTCCGTTTGCGCACAAGAAATAGCCTATTACTACATATCCACATGGAAAAAAAGATTGCTTTGGTAGTTAATTTACGGTATTTTCCGCGTAAGTTTTATTGCTTACAATATGTGCAACATTCAAATTGTTAAGCCTAAAAGCGCCGTTGTGTTGCTATCGGACGCCTACCTACGTTGCAATGGACAACTTGCAGAATAACGAGCGCCCTCTACAATTTTCCAACCAAATACCCTCGTACCCAGACGGCAATCTCGCATTCTTCTTCGAAAAGGGAGAGGAGAGACGTCCCTTTATCTGTATGGGAGGGTAATTGTTGAAAGGACACAATAGAGCCAAGGCGCGAACGACAGGAGCGGGTCGAGACAGGTACTTGTCAAGGGAATTCATCATTGTAACCTTTAAACAATTTTCCTTTACACTCTACCTCGAAAGCTAGCAATGTCCGGTGGGGCTTCAGGTTCACGCAGGTGTGGGGGCATCCCCGCACACCTTTTCGAAGAAGGACACAGTGCAGGGCTGCTTACTCATCTCCCCTCGCGCTAAACCCTTCATGCAGCATTGAAGGAAGCGAAAATGTGTCTGTGAACGAGGGTTTTTGGTTGGAAAACATCTTTCTGTAAGTCAGCTTTCTCGCAATTTTGCAAGTTGTCCATTGGGCAGGACTAGATTACATGTGAAAGGTTGTTTCTATAGTCAATAATAAAATTTCCAATCAGGCAGGTACACTCAGAGATGAAAAAGTACATTACCAATAGCTATTATTATTCTTTACATTCGAGCTTTACTTAACTATATTTACGAAGTTTTATAACCAAAACTGAGTGCTGACATGTTCACATGCCGTGTTGGCAGCCCATCCGATTTCTAGGGACGATGATCTTGTGAAACAAAAGAACAGATCCGTTATAAACCACCACGACGGCACCGTCTGCAGACATATGACGTTTTCTACGGGCTAAATGAAGACAGAAGAAAAGCTATGAGAATGGAAAAGTACAGGAAAGAAGTTTTGTATAATCTGCCGACCGACCGCGATATCTTCTTGTGTCGACATGAGCTGACACTTCTCCCTGAAGTTAAGATTAATTCCCACAACTTGCATAGATGGCGACCGCCACATGTGTTGCTATTAAGGTGGCAGCTTGCGCTTGTTGGTACACATGTCAAACAAAAACAGCGCTGTGGCAGAACAGGCACAAGCAAGGACACACACGAGCGCTCGTGTGTGTCCTTGCTTGTCCCTGTTCTACCACAGCGCTGTTTTTGTTCGACACGTGTTGCTAGTTTGTGACTCGCTCTTAGCAGAGATCCGTTTGCTTGAATTTATTGACCTTTGACCAAATGACAAAGTGCAAGCATGGGCATGTTGGTGTACTATTATCGTTACAAGTACACAGACACGCCACTCTATACAAAGACAGGACGAAATGGCGCATTTAAATGGCAAGAAAAAAAATGAAACTGTCCCAATAAGAATGCGTATCGTATGAGTCTTCCTTGACCTTATTTGTTTGTTTTAGAAATTGTTCATGCAAATTCTAGTTGCAGCAGTGCGCCGGACGAGAACCAAAAGGTGACTCCTCCTTTCATCTCCTTCCATATAACAAGCATTCATTGCGCACAGACGCCAATTTTTTATTGATCGTTCCTGTCGATTATTTTTTGACGAGGCAGAAAATACGCGCTCAGAATTGGACCGAAGACTTGCAGACCGTTGTCATCAGGCACCCCTCTTTCAGTATGCTAGCACTAGATGGGCCACTAGCGAAAAAAGAGCAAAACGCTGAGGCAGCGTATGAGAATCGAGCGTTAGCAATATAGAACGAATATTGCGTTTTTAGTCATCTTCGCTGTATCCGGTACAAATTTCATGTTATATCTAGATATCTACTTTTTTTTATGACAACGTATACAGCGCGAAAATTGCGAGGACACATTGGCAACTAAAGTGTTGAGAGGCGAAAGCAGAGGACACTATGCCGTGACGACTTCCGGTGGATGTGACGTCACACCGTTCCCGTGGCTACATCGTCATCCGTGCTATTTCGGCGCAATTTCGTCATTTTTGCCTATAATTAATTAACTAACTAACCTGCAGTCATCACACTTGGATTCTAGGTTCATTTTTTTCCTCCTCTATCTGAAGCAAACTGGTTTTCTTCTATCTTTTAGTTCCCGAGTTAAACTCGCGTGACACGCTTCGTTAACCGACGACAGTATGAGCCATTAAAGGCTTTCGGCTTAAAAAAAAATCATATACAACGTATACAGCGAAAAGTTAACCTCCATGCCTTTCCTCTTCATCTTCTTCCTCCTATATAGTGCAAGATGACAATTCACTTGACAGCACTTCGAATGCCCTACGCCAATTAGTTTGGCCGTAAAGGACGTTTGAAGTTTCAAGAAGTCACGGTCTGGGGAACCAAAGGTTGTCGGTGCCGATCCCTATGCTTTTATATACCAGTCCGAACATTCTGCGCCTTGTGTTTCATGCTACATCATGGGAAGTAGCGGGGCCAGTTGGTTCATCTTTCAACTTAAAACAGTGCGCAAGGACAGGACACAGTCGAGAAACACACAGACACAGCACTGGCTGACAAGTGAGGAGTTTACTGCTTTGCTTGCAATAAATACAGAAAGTATCGTCTAAAATACAAAGAAAGCCTTGAAATCGTCATTTTGTCACTTCTGTCGTCATTGCTTGTCCAGATAACCCATTTCTTTTTTCGTCAACGTTAGTGATGGTGTGCTCACGCAGGTGGAACGACTCTTCTGAATGATGAACGCTTCGTATATCTCTCGCATGAGCTTTCGGGGGTATCTTCTCAGAATCTTGCAGCGTCGAAAGTGTGGAATGCATTCGCAGTCCGACACGTGTCCCGCTAGCTTGCTGCCATATCCTTTTTCGATGTTGCCGACGTGTTCCATGAGACGTATGTTGACGCAGCGTCCTGACTGCCCAACATATGACGCCCCGCATGACAAGGGGATCTTATAAACTACATCACTGTCGCATTCGGTGAATTTGTCTTTGGTGAATTTGTCATGCGGGGCGTCTTATGTTGGGCAGTCAGGACGCTGCGTCAACATACGTCTCATGGAACACGTCGGCAACATCGAAAAAGGATATGGCAGCAAGCTAGCGGGACACGTGTCGGACTGCGAATGCATTCCACACTTTCGACGCTGCAAGATTCTGAGAAGATACCCCCGAAAGCTCATGCGAGAGATATACGAAGCGTTCATCATTCAGAAGAATCGTTCCACCTACGTGAGCACACCATCACTAACGTTGACGAAAAAAGAAATGGGTTATCTGGACAAGCAATGACGACAGAAGTGACAAAATGACGATTTCAAGGCTTTCTTTGTATTTTAGACGATACTTCCTGTATTTATTGCAAGCAAAGCAGTAAATTCCCCAGTTGTTAGTCAGTGCTGTGTCTGTGTGTTTCTCGACTGTGTCCTGTCCCTGCGCACTGTTTTAAGTTTCATACTAACGGTGCCTTGCGTAATGCGAGTACGAGAGCTATTGCTCTAAAAGCTATTATGTACAGCTCGGAGTAACTCGGCAAAGCACGGAAATGTGTCGCGCCAGAAGCAGTCAATGGGAGGAGAGCATCGCGCCAGCTGCAGCCAAGTGGAGAGAGGGTGTGAAGATCAAGATCGAGAAACGCAGTTGCGTGCTCATGCAGATGCCAGAAAGGAGCAACGAAATCTGTGGTTAAACGTGCAGCAGATAGGCGAGTACGAGTGGCTTCAGAGGCCGCCGAACATATTGAACGACGACTCGAATCCCAACGAGCAACTCTGGCGGCGTATCGAAAGATGAGAGCCAAGGAACGACTCCAAGAACTTTTGGGTGCAACTCGGATTTTGAAGCCAATAAAAATCTAGACAAAGATGAACAAAACTAAACAAGGTCAAACGAGCTAGCGTACCTAAGTCATATTTAGCTTAACTAGGAAAATCGGCAGGAAGTTTTTTATTTGTTGTTGTTTTCTTTCTGTCCGGGAGCAGTTGAAACAAGGACGAAACGTGCCCTCTAAAAGAATTTTACAGAATATATATAAAGGCTGGTGTACTATCGTTTATATTCGTGCTACACAAAGGCCTGCTGAGAACACTGAAAGTGAATTTTTCACTACTATTTAAGTGATACTTAGTGTTGAAAAGAGGTAGTGTTCGATTCTCTGCTCAGAAGCCTACAAGAACTTTATGTACTGCTGCCTTCCTGTTTGCCACAAGTTGTATTGGTAAAAGAAATGGCCGAAACACTGTGGACAGTCGAGAAAAATTTTTTTATTCATGCCCTTGGATGAGTAACTTCTATTTTCATTTCAATGTGAAGTAAATTTTAATTTAATTGTACTTCAAACAAATATTTAGTTTGATTAATAATATAACAGGGTCCCCAGTCGAGAGTGCTTGTACGCAAAGCAACCTGATTAAAGCCACGTATCTGAGTGTCACGAAAACAATCCAGCGTTTCGTGGATATGGCTGTCTTTACCTCGTCAGTACCGGAATTCAGAAAGCGCTTCGTGTGTAAAAACCTGTCCCGATTTGCCGGCCGCCAGTCTCTAGAAGATCAAGGTAGTGTATACAGCACGATAACCGCGATCCTGCGTCCACGTTTGTTCAGTATAGCTCACTGTAATTGACGCTAGTCCTCTATTATAAGTGATTCGGTGCGCATAAACTCCGTCATGAGATAGTACACTTCATCTGGTTTGTCCACAGCGGTGTAGTGTCCCGCACCCAGGATAACCGCCTCTGTGAATCCACCCACTCGAACCACGTAGCCGCACATGCCATTGCAACTGTCGTAAGGCTTCCAGACAGCTCTACGGGCCTCCCGATACTGTGAACCGCGAGCCCAATTCAAACTGCGAAAGTACGACCGCTGGTTAGCCGATGGAAAGAGCGAGTCCAGCTGACCCGAGTAGAAGAGTACCCTAGTCTTGTCGAGCTGCAACTCTATCATACGGCTGATGTCTCTCACGTAGTCCGAAGCCAGACTGTGCACGAAAATTTGCGTGTACGGTTCGAACTGAATTCTATGTCCAACGTGTATCTCTTCCCTGAACCTGATAGTGTCTACATAGTGGCGATACCTGACCATGTGGGCCGGCCTTTCGGAATAGGAAGCGCTGGCGTGGTTGTTGCAAGAGGTGAGATTTTGAAACAGTGTATGCTTCGCGGTATCGGTGAAGATAGTGCCCAGCAAGAGAAGTAAGGCTCGATCGGCTTCACCCGAGGCGAGAAGCCTTCGCATGGTCTCGAATCGTGCCGCGAAGATGTTGCGGCCGTCGTAAGTGAGCATTGAGGTCTCGTAGAGGAAATCAGCGGAGTCGGCTATTTCGAAGATTGGTCCCAGGAACCCACTTCCTGCGATTGTTCCTCGAAGATTGAGGCGTAAGTGGGCAGTTTGTTTAGTAAGCAGCATGTGAGCTATGGCGACAGCGTATCTTGCTGAAAAGAAAAGAAAAAGAAAAGCATTAGCACTTGAAGGAATGTTGCGACAAACTAAGAATCTCAAAGCGAACACAGGTAAGTGCTGTAATATGAGCAGAGTGAGTTATGGAATAATGGCAAGTTAATGATATTGTATAGTTGAAATAAAGATGGAGCGGTCATGGGCAAAGAGTGTAATAAGAAGTCAAGTGCTCAGGGGAGGGCGGAGAGTCCCCTGATGTACCTTCTCAAAAAGACAAAGAGGATTCAGCTTAAGTTAAGGACAACGCAGCGAGCCATGGAAAGAAAAATGATAGGTGTAACGTTAAGAGATCGGAAGCGGGCGGAGTCGGTGAGGGAACAAACGCGGTTTAATGTCATACTAGTCGAAATCAAGAGGAAGAAATGGGCTTGGGCAGGGCATGTAATGCGAATGGAAGATAACCGCTAGTCCTTAAGGGTAACAGAGTGGATTTCAAGAGAAGGCAAACGTAGCAGGGGGCGGCAGGAAGTTACGTGGGCGGATGAGATTAAGAAGTTTTCGGGGATACGGTGGCCGCAACTGGCGAAGGACAGGGTTAATTGGAGAGACATGGGAGAGGCCTTTGCCGTGCAGTGGGCGTAGTCAGGCTGATGATGATGATGGAGAGTCAGGTGGATGGATGACATTAAAAAGTTGGTGGCGACAAGGTGGCTGCAGGTGGCCCAGCGAGAAACCTTTGTCCTGAAGTGAACGTTGTTAGGCTGATGACAGAATCATGCTGGTTTCTGTTCAGTTTTTATTATTTCTCCAGAAGGCAATTAGATTGTTCTCTAGGTTAAACAGCTTTAAGCAGCTTGCTAGAGGGCAGAAGACAAATGCATGAGGAAAGCGGTTCACGAGAGATATAATTAGTATACTGTAGCAGCAATAATTGCAAATAAATGACAAGTCGGCACAGATGGAAAAAAATCAGTTAAGACTAAATTAGATACGTGAATCAGACACTGAACACTGTGTAGCCCTTTCCATCTGATGGGGGAGATATCGAATCGCCTCCTCACTGGACTGTTGCAAACCGGTTTCTCAGCCGTTTCCACCTAGCCAGCGCGGGGTGCACACGACAGCCCAGCGAACAATGTGGCGACGCTTAGGGATCTTTTATTGGAATGGTTTTTAGGAAATCTTGACAATTTGGTTGCGCATATTTGGTTGCGCATACCATAGTAGCCAGGAATGAACTTTGACATTGCCATAATTTTGTACGCAGATGTCGTTCACTACAAACGTCCCTGTAATAAGTTCGCGGGCGACACCATGAACAGTATGGACACAATGCAGACTATAGCGAGCTGTGGGCGGCCCATAAAAATTTTGACTCACGTAAACACGACTGGAGGGGCGAATTTATTAACAATTTTTGAAAAAGGGTAGTTGCAGTGGAGCACCCACATCCAGAATGCCAGCAGCGGTGGCTCAGTGGTTATGGTGCTCGGCTGCTGACCCGAAAGACGCGGGTTCGATCCCGGCCGCGGCGGTTGAATTTCTTTGGAGGAGAAATTCTAGAGGCCCGTGTACTGTGCGATGTCAGTGCACGTTAAAGAACTCCAGGTGGTCGAAATTTCCGGAGCCCTCAACTACGGCGTCTCTCATAGCCTTAGTCGCTTTGGGACGTTAAACCCCATAAACCAAACCAACTTTACGGCCTCCGCACGTGCATAATTCTAGTTACCCCGCACATCACTCCGCTTCTCTTTCGCCGAACATAGCGGGAAAGAAAATATCTTTCACGTCACCACTACGACACTCAAATAGCTGCTTTGTGCAGCATATTCATTTTCGATTTCATTTTCCTGTGCTTGCTGTCTAAAAGTGATTTTGCCATTATCTGAAAACAAGAAATGAGCGGCGTGTTGAAACGAAGCTATGAGAAATATGCAATCTTAAAATCAGTTGCCGACTCAACCGTCAAAAAATCCTTCTTTGTTTTTCTTCTGAGCACACACAAAGGAGAATAACGGGAGGCTATTTTTGGCCAAAGGAGGTTCAGCAGCGCCGTTATGTTGGCATTTACATTAGCCCGACAATGTCGGGTCGAGTAGGCTTGTCGAGCTGAAAACCGGCTGTCGAGCTCATGTACACGTTAAGGGGTTGCCTAAGTGACCGCCAGGTTTGTCTGCGTCAGCCATCTGTAGGAGGTAGATTGAATCGGTCCGACCAGTTTGGAAGGAGCGTGTATACATTTCTGAGTCGGGCCAGCGCTTCCTTTCTAGTCGGGCTTGTGCTACGCAGAGAAAAAAGAGCTGAGACCGAACTACGGAACGCTCTCTTTCTGAAGACTGCATCAAAACAGTCTAAAAGCTCCGCTCATGTTGGGCTGCCCTGAATCGCGATGAGGGCGGGGTTAGGACTGACCAATAGGAGTGGGGCTTTGAGACTGTTTTGTGACTGTCTTCAGATTTAGAGCGTTCCCTGATTAGGCCCGTGTTCGTCTAGCGACTGTGCGTGTTTTCCTTGCTCGACGCTAGGTGTAGCGGCGATCTAGGTCCGACAGAAATGGGCTTATAAAAATGCGGCCGCATGGTCGAGTTCGAACCCGAGTACTCGACCGCGGCGGCCGAGTACGTTAAAGATTTCCAGGTGGCCGAAATTATTCCGGAGACCTCCTCTACGGCACCTCTTTCTCTCTCTCTTCTTTCGCCCCCACTTTCTTCCCTTCCCTTAGGGCGCGGTTCAATACTGCGCCATTTCCTTTCCTCAAAAAATAATTTACCGTAAACGCGGCCAGGTCGGGCTGAGTCAGCTCAGCTCAACATCAGGAGTGGTTAGACTCGACCCACCAACGCCGGGCTCATGTAAACGAGGCTTTTATGGTACCTGTACCCACCTCCGTACGATTCTCCAGCCACGTAGAAGTCCCGACCGTTGTATTCTGGGAAAAGAAGGAGGAACTGGCGCAGAAACTCTGCGACAGACTCGCTTATGTCCTCAAGGCATCGGGCGTAACCCGAGCGCTTCTCGGTGAAACTGTAGCCGGCGCCGACCGGAACGTCAAGGTAGATCACGCTTGCGCTCCTTTGTATCGTGAGATATCTTTTGTACAACTTTCCCTGGGGATCAATGGCCAGCGGGCCGTTCTGGAGAAATTGGCCGAACAACGACGACAGGCCTGGACCACCCTGAGTCCACAACACCAAGGGACCGTTCGACGATTCCTTCTGAAAAAACGACATCACTGTCAGTCTTAGCTGTAATTGTGTTTTCTTAATTAGCAACACTTTTCAAGCTTTCATTATGATACACCAGCGCCTAGGTAGGTGCGTTGCATCTTTTCCGGTGTTTCAAAACGAGACAATCAGCAGTCGTTGCTCTAGAGAACTGAGATTTACAATGCTGTACTTCTACAAGAAAAGAATGATTTAACAAAACTCTTTTTATGAGAAATGCAAAGTAAGATGTATAACAACATTAATTATTGCAAGATACTTTCGTTCCCTCACTTATACTGCGTTTCAGGACTTTTTTGCTGCGCAATAAAGGTTACGAGCATATTTCGGCAGTTTACACAAGTGTGCTATTCCCACTTGCTTGCGAGTGAGCCGCGCAGGTCTGCAAGCCATTTCCTTGTGCTTGCAGCCTACGTCTCTGTGCTAACAAATTAAGTGTGTGTACCGGAAGAGATACTGTTTGAACGAAGAACGTAGCGTTGAGACAGCTCACGGAAAAGGCGAGGGCATAACAGGCGCTACTCCTGTACTCGCTGTATCAACGCTACGTTCTTCATTAAAACAGTATATATGACCAACCACACCAACCACAGTATACTTTGTTACCGGAGAAGAAGTTAGAGTAGCGATTTGTGCGAGACATCACCTGAGCTAGTCACAAGAAGTGAAGAAAGCAAAAGCTGCGGAATATAATTGGTTAGCAATCGTTAGGTTATAGTAGCCCTGATTGCCTTCGACACACAGCGCTCTGCGTGGCGGACGTAATCAGCTACCGTCTTCATTTTTTTGTAAGTGAACCGTCACGAGGACTTTAGTGCACTCTAAACACTAATTAGCTTATATGGGAGTAAAAGGGAGTAACCTATCCTTCAAGGTTTGGTTTGGTTTGGTTTATGGGGTTTAACGTCCCAAAGCGACTGAGGTTATGAGAGACGCCGTAGTGGAGGGCTCCGGAAGTTTCGACCACCTGGGGTTCTTTAACGTGCACCGACATCGCACGGTACACGGGTCTCTAGAATTTCGCCTCCAAAGAAATTCTAGCAGTCGCGGCCAGGATCGAACCCGCGTCTCTCGGGTCAGTAGCCGAGCACCATAACCACTGAGCCACCTCGGCGGCTGTCCTTCAAGGCTATCCCTTTTATGGATAGGGTATGCTACCCAAGTCCTGGGGTAGATTTCAATCACTTAATGTACGGAATGCTTGCTCTAGGCAAAGGAGTAATATTTCCACTGCTATGCAAAGTAACTAAAACAATTATATAGCAATGGGAGCAGGCTTTTAAACCTGAAACCGGAAGTCTAGAGGTTGGCAAATAAAGAAGGTTTAAATTTCGGTTAATACCTTCGTGGCTGCTGGAATTTTTCATGTTCTAAAGAAGGAATGTGTTTATGTTGCCAAATTCCCCTATAAGGGATCGTACTAAAGAACAACGTACTCACTTTGTACTCTCGTGAAGGCTAATTCGTGTTTAGAGTGTGTCGCAAAAAGTGATGTGATCATAAATTTACTGCTCTAAGCACTGCACCAGAATCCAACACTTTGCAGTGTACGACTCAGAGCACTGCGAAGGAATCAACAAGTACTCACATGTGCCCGCACGTAGAGAAAGAAGAGGTTGCTCCCTGTTTCCTTGTTCACTGTGATGTATCCGGAGTGGGCAACGACGTTCGCCTTTTCTTTGAAGAGTTTTACTCGGCTTCGCGTTCTTGCGTGATCATACTGGTGCTCTTCAATTAACGGCGTCAAGAACAGTGGCCCCGAATCGTTGGGATTGCTGGAATGAAGTTACCGATGTTCAGTTTGTGAGGTTCAGAAACTGTGTACAAGACATATCTGCACCGTGTTAGCCCTATGCACAGCTTGAACACTGAATTCGGCGTTAAACAAAGTGACAGCAGTTCTTAACAAACCACACGCGGGGACTGCTCTTCGAGCCTGATACATACGATAACAAGGAACTGAACCGTTTAACGGGGAATTTCAGACTATGCACGAAAATAATGAAGCAATAAAAATATTTCTACCCTTTGACTAGCGCAGCATTCCCGTCTGAATTTTAAGGCTGTGAGAAATCCCACAGCTATCGACACAAGCTGATTTCAATCGTGGTTCTGTAGAAGAATTAGGACGAATCGAGTGTTATTAGCATTAGCTCCTTGACGACTTCGTTCTGCTGAGATGTCTGTTGAGAAAGTCAATTTGAAAGGGATAGCCCTTTACGTGCGTTTCGCAACAGCGAAAAGTGCTCATTACCAAGGCTCCAGAGCTGCTCCTTTATAGAAAGAAAACTAATGATATCTTGCTCATTTACACATCTACGCATTGTTGATGCGACCAAACATTTGTCGTTTCGTTCCATGGAGTAAGGACACAGCTAGGAATTGGGGTGAATCTTTCAGCCCGGCTGCAGTGGCAGTATCTAGGCTTTATAGTAAAAATAACCACCGTTTTCTTCATTTTAACCTGCTGGACACTGACGTTCTCTGAAATGGACCAGGGAAACTGTCGAACACGGCCGTGCTTACCTCAAAACGGGTTTCAGACCAGCTGCTAAAATCAGAAATGCCGAGATGGCCTGAAATTCCATGCCTGGACTCTGTCTGAGCGCACCAGTGCAGTTGGTGCGGCCTGTATTCGCTGAATCCTGCGCGATGAAACGAAAGGAGATACTGAGTTACTAGTTCTGACCCGACGTGAACTCTGAGCCGCTCCGCACGTGGCGTTTTGTCTTGTCCCCACGACAGCTTATTTATTTTGGGGGCCCTCATGCTTGCACTTTCTCACCCGCATGATATGCTGCGAGCTAAACTAAGGAGATGAATTTTATTTTATATGATTTTACGTTACAAAACACCCGCAGGATGAGCGTCTCGAGCTCGCGTGCACGAGAAAGAGAATGGTGCTCCGGGCACTTGTTATAGTTAACCATGGTGAACTCAAACTGAATGTCGTTACAACCAGGGTGTCGAACCGGCATTTTTTCGGGTTCGGTTCTGGTTCGGGTTCACGCCTTTCGGGTTCAGTTCCGGGTTCGGCTCCAGAGGGTCATTCCGTTCCGGTTCGAACCGGTTCGGACGTCTCGAACCGGTTCAAACGGGTTCAAACGGGTTCAAACGGGTTCAGGACAAAAAAAATTAGAACGCAGATGGGTTTCAGTCAACCTCGCTATGCGTTTTCTTTTTTCTGGCACATCGGTATACAAAATAAAAAAATGCAAAGATTTGTTTACGAGAACATAACACTGGGCTAGTTGGTAAGGGTTCATGCTTAAGCAGCGCAGTAAAAAGGACAAAAGGAAGTCTGGAGGAGACACAGACGCTGACTAACAACTGGTTATTACATTCTCGGAAAAGTTTATGAAGGCGCAGGCCACAGTGAACAATCTAAAAAACAGAAGAACGAAGATTAAAACTAAAAAACCATACTGCGCATGCACATCATAGTCGAGTCATGACATCTTTTTCAACAAAATTCGAAGACTATATTCTATAGTAGACGGCACTCCTCTATCTCCTGGATCTCACACAGATGCCACGAAAGCCTGACTCCTTATCTACGAAATTGATGGATGGTGAAGCAACACGCTCATCTCCTTTCTTCCTCATCATAAAGGCCTCTACCATCTCCCTACAATTTCGATCAGGGTGATTAAACAGGAGACTTGTCTTTCTAAGTGGGGAAGCAGTGGGCATTTGTTCGAACATCACAGATGGGTGAAAAAAGTAGCGGTGTCGTACAACTTGGGTTTGCATTGCCGCGAGTGCCACAATTGCTTCCCTCAGTAACGAAGACAAGTGTCTTGTTTAATAACCCTGTTTGCATTTGTAGGGAGTTGGTCGAGGCCTTTATGATCAGGAAGGAAGCCGATGAGTGTATTGCTTCATCATCTGTCTATTTTGTAGATAAGGAGTCAGGCTTTCATGGCAATTGTGTGAGGTTCAGGAGATAGGAGAGTGCCGTCTACTATGGAAGATACTCTTCGAATTTCGTTGAAAAAGACATTATGACTCGAATGTGATGTGCATGCGCAGTATGGTTTTTTTAAGTTTTAACCTTTGTTCTTTTGTTTTTTGGGGTTGTTCCCTGTGTCCTGCGCATTTATATACTTTTCCCAGAAAAAATAACCAGTTGTTAGTCAGCGCTCGTGTCGTCTCCTTCCTTCCTTTTGCCGTGTTTAGTGCGTTACTTAAGCATGAATAAATTGTTTAATGCGAGATGTTCTCAATTTACCCATTTTATTTTATTGTCCGCAGCAAAAGGATGAATTTACGGCAACATCCGCAAAATGAAATGAACTCGAAATTAATGAAAATCGGCTATGTATACGCTATAATCCACCTTTTGAGGTGTAAGGCGAAAAGCCGGTGGATTTTGCATTGAGCAGTTTGGGAGACCCCGTCACGCGAGTAAGAGGTTTCCCCTGAAGCTTGAGTCAGTTGGGACCTTATTGTTCGCAGTGTACTTACAGGGCCCCAAAATTGCCGCCGCACGCGCCCTGTAGGTTCTCGCGCACTACTGAGAAACGAAACTGTCATGTAGCGGGACCTACATACAGAGACCTTTCCGTCGCGCCGAAACCGACTTGCCAGTCCCCCCCTCCTTCACTATAGCATGGTAGAAAAATGTGCGAGAGTCCCTCCACCGCCCATCCGCCGCCCAACGAGAGCCTCATAGGAGCACTGGCTCTCCCTAAGATCCAGAACTTAGCAAAAAATTCAGGTGGCACTTTGGCTCACTAAAGTGCTGCAAGGCGAAAGCGGTTCCTGGCCACTGTTTGTTTTTATTTACTTTTTATTTTTCATATTGTGACGAAGACGAAGCTGGCAGTGGCGCGGGACGGAGCGCCCGCGCTAGGCCAGCGGCCATTAAATCATCTCATAGCCATGGTTCACCACTTCTCATTCTTCGGCTGGCCGCCGCGTAACATTTGGTGGAGGTGCTGGGTCCCTTCATCGCCATCCTGGTCACGGAGCTTCGGTGTCAATATTTCGGTAACAATATTTTGTTTTTTTTTTTTATTTTGTTTTTTGCCCCTTTTCTTAGTTTTATTGTTTTTATTTTTATTTTCACAGCTTATTTTTATTGTTTTATTTTTGTTTATTTTCTTTTTCTTGTTGATTTTTCTTTTCTTGACTTTACTCCTTTTATTTTATTTATGAAGCCCATGCATTCACTAGATGCGCCTTTATTCATGCTGGAACCTTGAGCCTTTTAAGCAGTGACGCCGAAAGGCGGACGAATCTGCCGACGCGTCTGTCGACACGGCTGACGACGCGTCTGTCGACACTCTTGCCGACGCGTCTGTCGGCACGGCTGCCGACGCGTCTGGCGACACTCCTGCCGACGCGTCTGCTAACGACAGTATGAGGCATTAAAGGCTTTCACCTTAATATATTTAAATCACCTATTCGACATCACCTTTGTGACTCACGTTAAATATCCCGAGCCCCTATAGCTCAGTATCTTCAAAAACACAGCTAATCGTGGCTTCTCACTATAATGCAATAAGAAATTACGACATTGGCTTAATATGGTGACGTCAACCTGTTTTTTTCTGATAAAAAGAGTATGATAAAAAAAACACACGCTTGGATGGGTTGAGAAAGCTTCATTTTTGCACGGACACAAATTGGCAGCATCCTCATTTCGACGTTGAGCTGCAACATTCTTGCAAGTGCAGCATTTTGCGAGGAAGTAGATATACTTGCACTACATAGAATGTTTGTGACTTTTCCTGGGGCGCTATCAAATGCAACCTTGGTGCCAACAGAATTTTTGGCGCCTTTGATGGAGTAATAAAGAGTGGTTAATCTGGCCTGCACCATTTTTCCACCAACTTGTTTCAGCCATTTATTTTCAAAGCTACAAACAACCCCTTTCTGGCAGCTGTGCTTAATAGGCGGCTAAGTGCTCGCCTGTATTTTCTGGACATGCTCGCGAGAAAGCTTTGTGCTGATTCATTCACTTTTCTCACTCTTCGCTGTTACTTACCTGTGCGGCCTCTCCACAAGGCAGATGGCAAATGTTGCGATCGTTCATTACTTCCTCTACCCTTAGATATACAGCCTTACCTAGATTTTCTTGATACTAGTGTATCATCAGCGGATGTACTGTGCAGCCCACTTTAATGGCCGCACATATAACGAACGCTCACATATTACGAGCGGGTGTGGTGCTCCTATGAAAATATGCATAAGGGCAACGCAAATTCGTCGCAGATACAGCGAACAACTCTGGCCACACTACTGGGTTACAGCGAACGAGGTGGCACGGTGAACTACCCCGAAGTTGTAGACGTAGTTCTTCCGCTAAGCACGCAGATGAAATAGCGCCTCTCAACCTTTACGACACCGCCCCGGAAAGAACATGTCAACCCAGAAATGGAATTAAAAGGCGGCACTGGCGTGCGCAGCTCTAACCGGAAAGTCCAGCATCCGGTGACACTGTAAACGGTGAAGTAAACACGGTAGCGATATGATATAACTCTCTATTGAAATAGTAAGTAACCGCCGGCCAAACCCGCGTCGATGGCCAACGAGGGCAATCATTGCCTACGCGTTCGCTGGCTGGGCAAAGCATCCCGAATGGAAGAAGCGCGGTGCGCGTGAGAAAGGGGCATCGTCGAAAGCGAAGCTACTGACCATGGTCGCGGATCAACTAACAGCAACGATTTCACAATTCTGAAATCCTTGCTGGCCATGCCGGTCATGTGGCATGCATAGCCTGCGCAGTCGTCTCCATCTTTAGCGCCGCTACTATGTGCAGGCATTGTCATACAGCAGACAGTGCAACGGATGCATTCTGCGCCACAAGCGCTGCGCTACTTCGTCGCTGCATCAACCCAGGTACGGTAGAAGCAGCTCGAAAACACGCGTGACCAGGAACATGCAGACTTGTGGCAACGCGCTTCGTGGATCCATAGCCGACCAGATGTTTCCTCGGATAACTACGTTCCTGCGGACCACAAAATCGCAGAACCGCCTGTTCTGACAGAGACGTTGAACACGAAGCGCGAGCTCTCCCTGCTGCCAGGAATCTCAATTATGTGGCCGACCTGCCACCAGTTTCCATGCACACTTCATCCATGATTAGTGATACCACGTCCCCGAATTTGATAGTTGGCAGGAAGGTCTCGACGAGTATTAAATGACCGCCCTAGATAGCCTGGAAAGAGCTGCGACAGGCTCTGCTTTGCACAAGTAGGCCGCAGTTTTATAAGAAATAAACGCCACTTTTAGCGGCCTTAGTGTTTTTGGCTGTTGTAAGAAGAATCCACTTGCTAAAAACATCAGATATAACGAACTGAACTAGCGTGACCGTCAGGTTCGTTAGAAGTGGGCTCGAGTGTAGATTCAATCGGCCACAAAAACCTTTTTCACGCTTCAGACATGGGCCTTACATGTTAGGACGTACCGTCTGTTGCAAAAGTTTACAGCCCACCGCGCCGTTTATTTCAATGGTGTGGTGGGCTGTAAACTTTTGCAACAGACAGTACCTTCACGCCAAGTGGACGTTTGTGCCGTGGTCAGTGCATTTCTACCTGTGCGAGCAACGAGAATCAATTTGAGCAATAAAATGATATTTTTGTCGCGATGCTGTGTTCCTTTCGGACATACTTAAGCAGTCTCTTAAAAAACCCATTGACATCACACATTTGATTATAACATTTATGGCTGCGATGAAAAACTTCGGAATTCCGTGCGAACTCTTCGTGTTCATAGGACTGTTTAGCGTGTGGAAAACCCGCATGATGGATGAACACGCAGAACCGCTGCGTTCGACGAGGTCACTGTTCAGATAACAGTGCACTTTAATGCAGGAGGAATATGCTGCGCAGGTTCAACCTCCTGACTGGTTCCCCTTTCTTGACGTGTGCACCGTCTGTAATTTCCATATGCGGGCGGAGAAAGGAAGTTATGCTGGCATGAGGCTTTGAGCCGCGCGCTGGCGACTGAAGCAGAACGATTTCAGCAAATCGGCATAACTAAATCACTTCATCGCATTTACATTTCATCGCAGCATCTTTCTGGGCGTAATCACTATCGCATGCCAGCGAGCGAATGTATTTTCGCATTGCCCTTTTATGCAATCGGTATTTAATTTTTTTTCTTATTAGTACATCTCGACCGTTGCCAAGGGCCCGCCTTTCGTTGCATATTTCGGTCGCGCACAAACAAGAATATGCGGATTCTAAAAAAAAAAAGAAACTGCACAAATTTATACATTCTTCTTTTGTTAACACTAGTAGCAATATCTCGGGTTTAACGTGTCGAGTAGACATTGGGGCTATAGGATAGATGGTGTTATGGCGGGGTTCCAGATTGACGACACCAGCTGGAGATTTGGAACGTGCGACAGAACTCATTGCTTTTTGTATTTTTGGAATCAGAAGCCGAGCTCCACAGCCATTGAGCCATTTTTTTTTATTTATTGTCCTACAGACCCATCGTGAGGGGTTTTATTTAGAACCTGCTGTCGGAGACAATGAGCGCCTACAAAAGTAAATGTTGCACTTCCAACGGCGCTGGCTCAGTGGTTAGGGCACTCGGTTACTTATTCGGTGTACCCGGGTTCGAACCCGGACCCGGGGGCCACGTTTCGATGGAGGCGAAACGCAAAAGGTACCGTGTGCTGTGCGATGCCAGTGCACGTTTACGATCCCCAGCTGGTAGAAATTATTACTGAGCCCTCCCCTACTGCGCCTGTTTCTATTTCTTCTTTTACTCTCACCCATGGGTCAGGTGTCCATCAAGAAGTGAGACAGTTACTGCGCCATTTCCTTTCCTCAAAAACCACCATCACAACGTTGTTGGGTCCTCGCGCTAATATTTCATCTATTTGTGGGAAATGACGCAAATAAAAGGAAGGCATTCCCAATCGGTGCTGAAATGATTATAGACACCCAGTTTTGTTGCGTGTTTTCTCCTTTCAAAAGACCCCATAGTTTTTAGAATACATGGTTCACCGTGTGGTATTCCCCTACTGCCAATAAATAATTTAGAAAATAGTTTTTTCTCTCATGCTGTTTCGATTTTATCAACCGAATGATGGCTGTGACGTGAGTTCAACATTAGGTCACGAGAGGCACGGGAAAACTAATACAAACGCTGATACGTTGTTTATACTCACTATAGCACTTTAATCAGCCGGCGGCTCCACGACCTATAATTACAACGAACGACGTATCAGCAGTTATATTGCCGTTTTATTGCACCTCACGCGACCTAATTTCCACTGCACGTCACAGCCACCGTTATGTTGGTGAAACCGAAACAGGGTCAAGAAGAAATTCAAATATAAATTATTTATTATGTGTTTGGTGAATACCACGGGGTGCTCTATGTACCCCAGTGCCTAACGCATCGTTTGAAAGAAGAAATCACGCAAGCAAAAATTTGATGTCTATAGTACTTTATTGAGTTCGAGCAGTCCTAACAATCTGATTAAATATTTTGCGCAAATATGTAAAAGGGGAGGAGTAGTAACTCAAGACAGGGTGTCGAACCGGAACCGAACCCGAACCCGAAACCGGAACCGAACCCGAATTTTCGCCCGCAACCGGAACCGAACCGAACCCATATTTTTTTCGCCATCTTGGAACTGAACCCGAACCGGAACGATTCAAAGGAACCGTTCCGAACCGGTTCGGGACCCGGTTCAGCCCCACTTTTTTGCATCCCGGCATACCTCATGTTTCCGCACAAAATGAGTTGATCTAGCGCATAGATTTACCCATCCGTAGCGCATAGATTTACCCATCCGTAAAGGGGAGGAGTAGTAACTCAAGATTTCACATAAACCTGTGTTTAGAATTGGCGGTAGTACATTACAGAAACGTCAATTAGGCTTCTTCCCAGGCACCAGATTTCCTGTAAGTTTGCTGTCGCATATACTGGGTACCATTTTCGTACTTCCCAGTGCAGAGAGCTACGGATGGGTAAATCTATGCGCTAGATCATCTCATTTTGTGCGGAAACATGAGGTATGCCGGGATGCAAAAAAGTGGGGCTGAACCGGGTCCCGAACCGGTTCGGAACGGTTCCTTTGAATCGTTCCGGTTCGGGTTCAGTTCCAAGATGGCGAAAAAAATATGGGTTCGGTTCGGTTCCGGTTGCGGGCGAAAATTCGGGTTCGGTTCCGGTTTCGGGTTCGGGTTCGATTCCGGTTCGACACCCTGTCTTGAGTTACTACTCCTCCCCTTTTACATATTTGCGCAAAATATTTAATCAGATTGTTAGGACTGCTCGAACTCAATAAAGTACTATAGACATCAAATTTTTGCTTGCGTGATTTCTTCTTTCAAACGATGCGTTAGGCACTGGGGTACATAGAGCACCCCGTGGTATTCACCAAACACATAATAAATAATTTATATTTGAATTTCTTCTTGACCCTGTTTCGGTTTCACCAACATAACGGTGGCTGTGACGTGTAGTGGAAATTAGGTCGCGTGAGGTGCAATAAAACGGCAATATAACTGCTGATACGTCGTTCGTTGTAATTATAGGTCGTGGAGCCGCCGGCTGATTAAAGTGCTATAGTGAGTATAAACAACGTATCAGCGTTTGTATTAGTTTTCCCGTGCCTCTCGTGACCTTATGTTGAACTCACGTCACAGCCATCATTCGGTTGATAAAACCGAAACAGCATGAGAGAAAAAACTATTTTCTAAATTATTTATTGGCAGTAGGGGAATACCACACGGCGAACCATGCATTCTAAAAACTATGGGGTCATTTGAAAGGAGAAAACACGCAACAAAACTGGGTGTCTATAATCATTTCAGCACCGATTGGGAATGCCTTCCTTTTATTTGCGTCATTTCCCACAAATAGATGAAATATTAGCGCGAGGACCCAACAACGTTGTGATGGTGGTTTTTGAGGAAAGGAAATGGCGCAGTAACTGTCTCACTTCTTGATGGACACCTGACCCATGGGTGAGAGTAAAAGAAGAAATAGAAACAGGCGCAGTAGGGGAGGGCTCAGTAATAATTTCTACCAGCTGGGGATCCTAAACGTGCACTGACATCGCACAGCACACGGTACCTTTTGCGTTTCGCCTCCATCGAAACGTGGCCCCCGGGTCCGGGTTCGAACCCGGGTACACCGAATAAGTAACCGAGTGCCCTAACCACTGAGCCAGCGCCGTTGGAAGTAGGCGCTCATTGTCTCCGACAGCAGGTTCTAAATAAAACCCCTCACGATGGGTCTGTAGGACAATAAATAAAAAAAATGGCTCAATGGCTGTGGAGCTCGGCTTCTGATTCCAAAAATACAAAAAGCAATGAGTTCTGTCGCACGTTCCAAATCCCCAGCTGGTGTCGTCAATCTGGAACCCCGCCATAACACCGTCTATCCTATAGCCCCAATGTCTACTCGACACGTTAAACCCGAGATATTGCTACTAGTGTTAACAAAAGAAGAATGTATAAATTTGTGCAGTTTCTTTTTTTTTTTTAGAATCCGCATATTCTTGTTTGTGCGCGACCGAAATATGCAACGAAAGGCGGGCCCTTGGCAACGGTGGAGATGTACTAATAAGAAAAAAAATTAAATACCGATTGCATAAAAGGGCAATGCGAAAATACATTCGCTCGCTGGCATGCGATAGTGATTACGCCCAGAAAGATGCTGCGATGAAATGTAAATGCGATGAAGTGATTTAGTTATGCCGATTTGCTGAAATCGTTCTGCTTCTAAGAAGAAATATCTGCCAGTCGCCAGCGCGCGGCTCAAAGCCTCATGCCAGCATAACTTCCTTTCTCCGCCCGCATATGGAAATTACAGACGGTGCACACGTCAAGAAAGGGGAACCAGTCAGGAGGTTGAACTTGCGCAGCATATTCCTCCTGCATTAAAGTGCACTGTTATCTGAACAGTGACCTCGTTGAACGCGGCGGTTCTGCGTGTTCATCCATCATGCGGGTTTTCCACACGCTAAACAGTCCTATGAACACGAAGAGTTCGCACGGAATTCCGAAGTTTTTCATCGCAGCCATAAATGTTATAATCAAATGTGTGATGTCAATGGGTTTTTTAAGAGACTGCTTAAGTATGTCCGAAAGGAACACAGCATCGCGACAAAAATATCATTTTATTGCTCAAATTGATTCTCGTTGCTCGCACAGGTAGAAATGCACTGACCACGGCACAAACGTCCACTTGGCGTGAAGGTACTGTCTGTTGCAAAAGTTTACAGCCCACCACACCATTGAAATAAACGGCGCGGTGGGCTGTAAACATTTGCAACAGACGGTACGTCCTAACATGTAAGGCCCATGTCTGAAGCGTGAAAAAGGTTTTTGTGGCCGATTGAATCTATACTCGAGCCCACTTCTAACGAACCTGACGGTCACGCTAGTTCAGTTCGTTATATCTGATGTTTTTAGCAAGTGGATTCTTCTTACAACAGCCAAAAACACTAAGGCCGCTAAAAGTGGCGTTTATTTCTTATAAAACTGCGGCCTACTTGTGCAAAGCAGAGCCTGTCGCAGCTGTTTCCAGGCTATCTAGGGTGGTCATTTAATCCTCGTCGAGACCTTCCTGCCAACTATCAAATTCGGGGACGGGGTATCACTAATCATGGATGAAGTGTGCATGGAAACTGGTGGCAGGTCGGCCACATAATTGAGATTCCTGGCAGCAGGGAGAGCTCGCGCTTCGTGTTCAACGTCTCTGTCAGAACAGGCGGTTCTGCGATTTTGTGGTCCGCAGGGACGTAGTTATCCGAGGAAACATCTGGTCGGCTATGGATCCACGAAGCGCGTTGCCACAAGTCTGCATGTTCCTGGTATGCAGAAGGGTTGAAATGCGGGCCAGTTGGTACATTGTACCAACTGGCCCGCATTTTTTTTTTTTTTTCCGTTTACAATGTTCCTGGTCACGCGTGTTTTCGAGCTGCTTCTACCGTACCTGGGTTGATGCAGCGACGAAGTAGCGCAGCGCTTGTGGCGCAGAATGCATCCGTTGCACTGTCTGCTGTATGACAATGCCTGCACATAGTAGCGGCGCTAAAGATGGAGACGACTGGGCAGGCTATGGATGCCACATGACCGGCATGGCCAGCAAGCATTTCAGAATTGTGAAATCGTTGCTGTTAGTTGATCCGCGACCATGGTCAGTAGCTTCGCTTTCGACGATGCCCCTTTCTCACGCGCACCGCGCTTCTTCCATTCGGGATGTTTTGCCGAGCCAGCGAACGCGTAGGCAATGATTGCCCTCGTTGGCCATCGACGCGGGTTTGGCCGGCGGTTACTTACTATTTCAATAGAGAGTTATATCATATCGTTACCGTGTTTACTTCACCGTTTACAGTGTCACCGGATGCTGGACTTTCCGGTTAGAGCTGCGCACGCCAGTGCCGCCTTTTAATTCCATTTCTGGGTTGACATGTTCTTTCCGGGGCGGTGTCGTAAAGGTTGAGAGGCGCTATTTCATCTGCGTGCTTAGCGGAAGAACTACGTCTACAACTTCGGGGTAGTTCACCGTGCCACCTCGTTCGCTGTAACCCAGTAGTGTGGCCAGAGTTGTTCGCTGTATCTGCGACGAATTTGCGTTGCCCTTATGCATATTTTCATAGGAGCACCACACCCGCTCGTAATATGCGAGCGTTCGTTATATGTGCGGCCATTAAAGTGGGCTGCACAGTACATCCGCTGATGATACACTAGTATCAAGAAAATCTAGGTAAGGCTGTATATCTAAGGGTAGAGGAAGTAATGAACGATCGCAACATTTGCCATCTGCCTTGTGGAGAGGCCGCACAGGTAAGTAACAGCGAAGAGTGAGAAAAGTGAATGAATCAGCACAAAGCTTTCTCGCGAGCATGTCCAGAAAATACAGGCGAGCACTTAGCCGCCTATTAAGCACAGCTGCCAGAAAGGGGTTGTTTGTAGCTTTGAAAATAAATGGCTGAAACAAGTTGGTGGAAAAATGGTGCAGGCCAGATTAACCACTCTTTATTACTCCATCAAAGGCGCCAAAAATTCTGTTGGCACCAAGGTTGCATTTGATAGCGCCCCAGGAAAAGTCACAAACATTCTATGTAGTGCAAGTATATCTACTTCCTCGCAAAATGCTGCACTTGCAAGAATGTTGCAGCTCAACGTCGAAATGAGGATGCTGCCAATTTGTGTCCGTGCAAAAATGAAGCTTTCTCAACCCATCCAAGCGTGTGTTTTTTTTATCATACTCTTTTTATCAGAAAAAAACAGGTTGACGTCACCATATTAAGCCAATGTCGTAATTTCTTATTGCATTATAGTGAGAAGCCACGATTAGCTGTTTTTTTGAAGATACTGAGCTATAGGGGCTCGGGATATTTAACGTGAGTCACAAAGGTGATGTCGAATAGGTGATTTAAATATATTAAGGTGAAAGCCTTTAATGCCTCATACTGTCGTTAGCAGACGCGTCGGCAGGAGTGTCGCCAGACGCGTCGGCAGCCGTGCCGACAGACGCGTCGGCAGGAGTGTCGACAGACGCGTCGTCAGCCGTGTCGACAGACGCGTCGGCAGATTCGTCCGCCTTTCGGCGTCACTGCTTAAAAGGCTCAAGGTTCCAGCATGAATAAAGGCGCATCTAGTGAATGCATGGGCTTCATAAATAAAATAAAAGGAGTAAAGTCAAGAAAAGAAAAATCAACAAGAAAAAGAAAATAAACAAAAATAAAACAATAAAAATAAGCTGTGAAAATAAAAATAAAAACAATAAAACTAAGAAAAGGGGCAAAAAACAAAATAAAAAAACAAAATATTGTTACCGAAATATTGACAACGAAGCTCCGTGACCAGGATGGCGATGAAGGGACCCAGCACCTCCACCAAATGTTACGCGGCGGCCAGCCGAAGAATGAGAAGTGGTGAACCATGGCTATGAGATGATTTAATGGCCGCTGGCCTAGCGCGGGCGCTCCGTCCCGCGCCACTGCCAGCTTCGTCTTCGTCACAATATGAAAAATAAAAAGTAAATAAAAACAAACAGTGGCCAGGAACCGCTTTCGCCTTGCAGCACTTTAGTGAGCCAAAGTGCCACCTGAATTTTTTGCTAAGTTCTGGATCTTAGGGAGAGCCAGTGCTCCTATGAGGCTCTCGTTGGGCGGCGGATGGGCGGTGGAGGGACTCTCGCACATTTTTCTACCATGCTATAGTGAAGGAGGGGGGGACTGGCAAGTCGGTTTCGGCGCGACGGAAAGGTCTCTGTATGTAGGTCCCGCTACATGACAGTTTCGTTTCTCAGTAGTGCGCGAGAACCTACAGGGCGCGTGCGGCGGCAAATTTGGGGCCCTGTAAGTACACTGCGAACAATAAGGTCCCAACTGACTCAAGCTTCAGGGGAAACCTCTTACTCGCGTGACGGGGTCTCCCAAACTGCTCAATGCAAAATCCACCGGCTTTTCGCCTTACACCTCAAAAGGTGGATTATAGCGTATACATAGCCGATTTTCATTAATTTCGAGTTCATTTCATTTTGCGGATGTTGCCGTAAATTCATCCTTTTGCTGCGGACAATAAAATAAAATGGGTAAGTTGAGAACATCTCGCATTAAACAATTTATTCATGCTTAAGTAACGCACTAAACACGGCAAAAGGAAGGAAGGAGACGACACGAGCGCTGACTATCAACTGGTTATTTTTTCTGGGAAAAGTATATAAATGCGCAGGACACAGGGAACAACCCCAAAAAACAAAAGAACAAAGGTTAAAACTTAAAAAAACCATACTGCGCATGCACATCACATTCGAGTCATAATGTCTTTTTCAACGAAATTCGAAGAGTATCTTCCATAGTAGACGGCACTCTCCTATCTCCTGAACCTCACACAATTGCCATGAAAGCCTGACTCCTTATCTACAAAATAGACAGATGATGAAGCAATACACTCATCGGCTTCCTTCCTGATCATAAAGGCCTCGACCAACTCCCTACAAATGCAAACAGGGTTATTAAACAAGACACTTGTCTTCGTTACTGAGGGAAGCAATTGTGGCACTCGCGGCAATGCAAACCCAAGTTGTACGACACCGCTACTTTTTTCACCCATCTGTGATGTTCGAACAAATGCCCACTGCTTCCCCACTTAGAAAGACAAGTCTCCTGTTTAATCACCCTGATCGAAATTGTAGGGAGATGGTAGAGGCCTTTATGATGAGGAAGAAAGGAGATGAGCGTGTTGCTTCACCATCCATCAATTTCGTAGATAAGGAGTCAGGCTTTCGTGGCATCTGTGTGAGATCCAGGAGATAGAGGAGTGCCGTCTACTATAGAATATAGTCTTCGAATTTTGTTGAAAAAGATGTCATGACTCGACTATGATGTGCATGCGCAGTATGGTTTTTTAGTTTTAATCTTCGTTCTTCTGTTTTTTGGATTGTTCACTGTGGCCTGCGCCTTCATAAACTTTTCCGAGAATGTAATAACCAGTTGTTAGTCAGCGTCTGTGTCTCCTCCAGACTTCCTTTTGTCCTTTTTACTGCGCTGCTTAAGCATGAACCCTTACCAACTAGCCCAGTGTTATGTTCTCGTAAACAAATCTTTGCATTTTTTTATTTTGTATACCGATGTGCCAGAAAAAAGAAAACGCATAGCGAGGTTGACTGAAACCCATCTGCGTTCAAATTTTTTTTTTGTCCTGAACCCGTTTGAACCCGTTTGAACCCGTTTGAACCGGTTCGAGACGTCCGAACCGGTTCGAACCGGAACGGAATGACCCTCTGGAGCCGAACCCGGAACTGAACCCGAAAGGCGTGAGCCCGAACCCGAACCGAACCCGAAAAAATGCCGGTTCGACACCCTGCTCAAGATTTCACATAAACCTGTGTTTAGAATTGGCGGTAGTACATTACAGAAACGTCAATTAGGCTTCTTCCCAGGCACCAGATTTCCTGTAAGTTTGCTGTCGCATATACTGGGTACCATTTTCGTACTTCCCAGTGCAGAGAGCTACGGATGGGTAAATCTATGCGCTAGATCATCTCATTTTGTGCGTAAACATGAGGTATGCCGGGATGCAAAAAAGTGGGGCTGAACCGGGTCCGGAACCGGTTCGGAACGGTTCCTTTGAATCGTTCCGGTTCGGGTTCAGTTCCAAGATGGCGAAAAAAATATGGGTTCGGTTCGGTTCCGGTTGCGGGCGAAAATTCGGGTTCGGTTCCGGTTTCGGGTTCGGGTTCGGTTCCGGTTCGACACCCTGGTTACAACTGCCCGCATTGTGAGGGTGATGCCTCTTTGCTTAAAACAAGACAGCAGCTGATGAACTACTAAATGCTATCTGGCCAAAGTCCGTGGGTGGTTGGGTCTATTGGGGCACTAAAAAGTGTGATAAAAGTAAAGCTTTATTCATCAGAGTGAATCACCTAATTAGCTAAAATATAATAATGAACCTTTTAGCTACTTCTGCTAACGCGAATGTTTTGTTAGAAACATAAAGATGGGTGGTAGCATTTCTAGTCTAATCCATTAAGTATAATTACATAATTACGCATGCAGTGCGGTGGCAGACGACGCGAAACTCCTCCCTAGAATGACGTAGATGTGGCGAAAAGCGCTTTGTTCCTTTCCGCAGCAGAAACTGAAAGAGAAACAGTTATCAGCTTCATCGGTCGCAGTACCCAGTTGGCAGACACGCCTCGTCACGCCTAGAGGAGAATCGCCCCGATCGTCACCAACTTGCAAGCGTAATTATGCATTTGTGCGGAAAATTTTGACGCGAATATCTCGGAGCGCATGCGTGCTTGGAGAATTTTACCAAATGAAATGGCGTAGGAATACGACTGCCTCTCAGTTTTCGATTTAAACATGGCCGCTTCCTACATTCACTGGAAAGTTTATGAATGGACTTTTAAACTGCGTGCCTGACGGTGACAATTATTAGCTCCCTTTGTGTACCGGTGGCCGCATAACTTATTTGCAGAGGTTGATTGAACTTATCTCCCGGGCCTAACTTTAAGAAATCGGTAAAGAATGGGATACAATGGAGTAGAATAGATCTGTATTTGAACACTCCAGGCAGGGGGCCAAAAGGCACAATGCCTGACATGGGCCTTCCTCCCGTGGTAGGCACGATGCATTGGGCGGGTTAAGTTGAAAATGGACTCCATTTGTCTATCATTCGGTGGAATAAAAACATAAAAGCCAAAGGTAATAGGGGAATACACTAGATACGCAATTGCTTGTTCAGGATGTCGGGTTGTGAGAATCTCTTGAACGATCACACTGAATTGCAGCAAGAGGTGTCGCAGTAATGGAACCTCCACTCGTCGGTAGAAAGCTTTCGGCCTTTCTGGTTCGGGGAGAGGGGAATGCTGATCACTAAAAGGGTTCCATACTTCCGTTTCTAGTTTTTACGTGAACGGTTAGGCAAACGTTTTCAGAGTACGAAATTAGTTTTGATAACATGGCGCAGGGCATTCAATTCTAGCATCTGCACCAAAGCAAATGAGCGCTGTTTAGGTGGTATGATTGCTGCCACGTTCTACTAGCTCCGACTCGATACTTAAAAAGGAACTTCTTACCTGTGGTCACCCACCCTTTCTACCGACTGACCGGAGGCTCAGGAGAAGAGTCTGCATAAATGTGTGCGGCTGGGGCTACAATGCGGGATGGTTTTTCTGCAAACGCTTCAGAAAGCAGTTTCCGTTCTCTGGCCCATTCGCTGAAACAGCTACACGAATTCTGCCTATCTGGCGTATCCAGCCAGGGCATGACTCGAAAAGAAAAAACCATGTTCTGTCACACTTTTTCTTTTTACACAAGAGCGGTTAGTCGGCTGTTAACGGAGTGCGCGCCTTGCGTTGCACTGCCGGCACACAAAAGCCTGTTGTTTGTTTTAAATGAGGATTATATTATCTCGCTTCTTACTGCGTTATTTTATTTCGTTCATGAACACAAAATTATCAAAGTACCTGACAAGAGAGCACATACTTTACTTTTAGTATGCGCGATATACAAAATGGCACCTCCTTCGTGCCAACATTTTACAGTGAGAACTTAGAAGCGAGCCATCGGCGATAGTTGTGACAGGCGTCCTCGTAAATATGACATTAATAAACACTTTATTTCTATCAGTATACTACACGATTTTCTGACAGTTCTCTGGTTATGATTGATTATTCTGTGAAATTAAAAGAAAAAAACTTTCTGCCAGTGTTTTTAACTCGCGCCTAAACATTGGCAAATTCATAAAATTTGTGAGATTGGCAGCCTCAGGATTTTTTGCACTAAAAGGGAACGATGTTAGAATAACGAGTTTCAGAATTGTAAACAGTTTCGAGAAATACGTACAATTTATTATGTCCAGTAGTGTTCTTGTATATGCTCCCGCAGGGAGCCTGCGGTAGCATATACAGGAACACTAATATCCAACAGGACTCATGGGTCGAGTCTTGTGTCCAGGAAAGCTGGAGATGTATGCCATACCGGTCAAGCTGCATCGGGCAAACTTGCCGATGTCTGAGTGAGAACTGTGGCAACACAAGATTGGTTTGGTTTATTGGGGTTTAACGCCCCAAAGCGACTCAGGCTGTGAGGGACGCCGTAGTGAAGGGCTCTGAAAATTTCGACCACCCGGGGTTTTTTAACGTGCACTGACACCGCACAGTACACTGGCCTCTAGAATTTCGCCTCCATCGAAATTCAGCCGCCGCGGCCGGGATCGAACCCGCGTCTTTCGGGCCAGTAGCCGGGCGAACCACTCAGCCACCGCGGCGGAGTCGGCAACGCAAGAGGATGGTAGATAATTATATAAATGGACATCTTTCTTCGGATTGTGAAAAAGTTAAATGTGCACGGCTTTGTGAACCGTTCCTTTGAATGTGCAATCTTACAGAAAAACACAAGAGCCAAGTCGTTAGGTGCATGATTGAAGCAGATCTGATTAGAAACGCCGATGTACACTGTTTAGCACACCGTCCGTAGGAATTTTTTTTGAAGAAAGCACGCATAATACTTGTAGTGCACCATCACATTACACCATTACACACCTAGAATGGCTTAGCCACTTCCAGAACAAAAGAGAATTACGTTTAGGCCATACGCAGAACCTTCCCTTTCCAGTTTAAGAATCTTAAAATCTTGCCATTATTATCTGTTCGGAAAGCAAATTTTGGTTCGCTGATGTATCGCTCTCGTGATAGGCTTATAAGCGTAAGCCTTTTCATTCCGTCTCAACTCTGAAACAGTGATGGCATAAGGTTGTCGGCACGAACTTCTCGATTCCTATCGGAAGTAAACACAAAATTCGTCAAACATACTGCATTATCAACTGTTGTATCATTCTGGAATGCACTGTATGTGTTCATCAAATCATCTCGATGATGACGTATGTTCAATTACCTCCTGAAAAGTCACGTGCTAGAAATATGATTACGTATCGAAACTACAAACACCCAACTTGTTCTGCATATCATAATTTGATAGCATTGTACAATGTCCTATTATAATTGGTTTGCTGTTGTTTTCTTGCGTCTTTTATTATTACGTTATTTTCACATTAACTTGATCAAGTCCTCATTGGTTCCATTGCCACTACTTCATGTATTCCTTAAAAAGCGAACTCCGAGACATACAGCCAAATTTTCACACCTCTTCTGTCCTGCCGCCCTGTATATATTTTTGGGTAAAAGATAATTTTTTTTTTCAGTAAACTGAAACTGATACGCTAACATTATCCAGAAGAGGCATTTTTTCTTAACAATGTCTGCGAGTGCTAAGTCGGGCAGGTACGGCCTCTGTTGGCGGCTTTTGGTAGCAACGACGCTGTGCTGAGATGAAGTTGCGCCTGTACCTCAGTACATGCAGGATTCTCACCTATTTACGGGAGATATTTGAGCAGGAGAGCTGACTGTGCGTATGTAGTTGGTTTAGCAGACACTTGCTGCAGACGCTTCCGTTTGCATTCTACCAGCTCTAAGCATCGTACACAAACAACTGCTCAATTTCAACCTGTCGCATCATGTTTCCTCGAAAGGCAGGGAATTTTGCGTCACTCAAAGTTTGCTTCTGTTTTCAGATGGTCGTAAATGATCCGCTGAGGAGGTATAGTTTTTCCTCTCTACAACACGGCTTGTAGTCAGTGAAGTGCAGTGCCGGCTTTACATTTGCGCCAAAAACCAATCCAACCGCAAATGCTTCGTGCACCTAATTGTTTTCACGTGCATTATGCTCGGTCCTACGCGCAGGAATTTAAGCATGTGCTTAACGAGGGGCACGCCGTATGTGCACCACACTTCATACTTGCGCGAGTCTTTGTGGCTTTTGTTTGTTCATTCTTCAAAGCTGTCGGCACGCCTCTTTATCGCTTTGTTTGTGACGCGAGATGCGACCAGATTTATCTCGATTGATCGCATCCAGGCGGAGCCGATTCTACGTTGTTCCAGAATGTTCTAGTAACTTTGCTCGTGGGTGATTTCGTAGTAGTCCGTGTTCAGGTGAACTGGACTACGAAGTCGTCCCTGACGGAATGATTGCGCCCCAGCGACGCCGCGTACGACCATATCGTCCATATCGTCTGTCTGAAAACCTATTATGCGCGCTAGAGGAAGCTTTGTTTTCACACTCGGTGTTTATTTTTGCACAGTTCATTTTATTTGTTTGTAGTCGCCTTATGTTTTCAAGCATCGGGTCGATGCTTCTTTGAGAGAGGAGCAATGTCGCGAATCCTTGTAGTGTTTGTTCATTCTGCTAAGCTGTCGGCACGCCGCTTTATCGCTTTGTTTGTGATGCGAGACGCGCATAGAATTATCCCGATTGATCGCATCCATGCCGAGCCGAGTCTAGGTTATTCCAGAATGTTCTCGTAACTTTGCACGCTTTATCTCGAAAGTTCGCTATCAGTTTTAAATTGAGCACGTCTGAGAGGGGCGGACATGCGGTTACACGATCGCCGAGCGCGCTTGTTGCTACGCCGCCGCCGACTCATTCAGTGCTTTGGGGGCGCAAGTCAGCCCAAATAAATTTTGTTTAGAAGCCATTTTCGCTGTCTTCCTCAGCAGTCACCACTACGTGACAATACTTGTTGCTTGTGATGGAGCTTGGAATTCGTGACGTGGTTTTCCGGGCGTTTCACGCTATTTCCGCGTAGCAAGCACAACTGCAAATTGATGCCCTTTCTTGACCCGCCTACAAATCGGTTCTACATATGGGGATACTTAATGGGGTTCTTTGGACCACTTAATTGGGCTTCAACTTCAGCGAGGCATTTTTGGCTGGAAAAGTAATGTTTCTCATGCAAGCACTTTATTGAATACACTGAGGTTCAAGCATTGCACAGAAGTTTTCTGTTTGCTTGGCGGTTGCGCTAAGAGTCTATGCGCACGTGAAACAACCTTTTCAGAGTCTGGCGAGATGGGTCACGTGCATTGACTGGTGTGCCTAATTTTCTCCATAGAACAACCTTATCAGCTAGCGTGCGCGGAGAAGAAAACGGGGAATCAGAATTCAAAGCGAGGGCGACAACGTTTTATCTCAGCTCCGTTTCTCGATGCCGTTTGGCCATTGCCCAGGCCTGCTTTGACACATTAAAGTCAAACTTTTTCTCTGAGAAAATCAGCGACATTCTCTCATGTTAAGATAGGGAATTTTACGTGAAGAGTCGATGCGGAAAGTTTATTTCCATCCTTTTCCGCGTCACGGTTGAGCTTGCATAACTACACGCACGGCAGCCTAAATAATATCGTTCATCGTTGCCTGTGCTGCCGCGAAAGGACGAACGCGTGTTAGTAGAGGTTTGTAACTAAGTCAAATTGTAAGGCTGCGGCCATGAACGAGGTGATACTTTGAAATCCTTTCACCCCAAGGAAAGCCAAGCACCTGGTCGCGGAACGCCTATACTCACAAGAAGAATCAGTGGGCAGCTTTCGGTACAGTGTCTCTCTTCATACATTCAGCAGACACGCTTGAACACTCGCCTTCTGAAAGCGCTGGCGCGCTCCACCGCGGATTATGTGCAGTGTGACGCGATTTAAAGGTGATCACTTAGGCTTAACCAACTCGAATTAAACGGCTTTAGCGAGGTTTATTTTCGCAGTGGGGCTGAAAGGAATCCGTGAGCTGAGATGGCCGTAGGGCTCCACTATCCTGCATTATCGTTTTTAAGGCTGGCTAAGCCCCTGTCACCTAAGGAATAAATATTTCTGCTTTTTGTCCGAAAAGAGCTCTATAACCTTCAAATAGCACCAGACTGTGCAGTCTGTCACGAGCGTGACACACAGTGACAGGCCACGACACGAGCGCGGCTTGTCAGAAGTGTGCATACATGCGTATACCAGGCGTTTCAGTTAAGCACGCCACTATTTTTTAAAAGTAGGTTTTTTGAGGTATTAAGATCGTTATCAAGAAAGGCAATAACGACAGTAAACAACTGGTACTTCTTAGGGCATTATCCAACAGTCGGCCATAGTAGACAGTATTCAGTAATGGTAGAGAGAGGGTGCGGTAGATGGTCCTTGGCGATCACAAAATGAACAAGGGAGGGGAAAACCTCAGGTTGCTAGAGCCAACGTTTCTACAAGGGGACTTGTCTTCGTCTGGGCAAAGCGTTCATCATCGGCAGGGATTAAATAGGGCCTTCGCTCCGAGGAGGAAGGCCCCGGGGGTGGGGAAGGAAAGTGGTGTGGGAGGGGATGCGTGTCAGGAAGGGGAGGGTAATGACATGGAAGTAAATACGTGCTGCTATTTCCCTGACCCTGCTTCGGTCTGTATCGAAGTAGCCACTTGGAATTTTTTTTTCATGGAAACCAGCTACATTAAACGAGTCGTTGACATTAGAGCAACTAAGGGTCTAGTGTCTGTAAGCAGGGAATGAAGAAATGAGGACACTTTCAACCTTTCCGTGTCACAACGCATCTGAACCATGCACATCAAGCTACGCAGTGCGTTCCACGAAAAACTTACAGCATTTATTCCTGGGGTCACAGGGCAATTGTGTGAAAACGTTTGACTTTGAACTCGGTCAGCACGACATGTGACAACTTGGGGTGGAAGAAAGGAGACAAATATACCCTTCGTCTTATTTATTTCGCACCGTACCATTCGGATCTGGATTATACTTCTGATTGTCTACCAAGGATCTTGTCACGCTGTGCTTCTAAATGCATGTAAAAGCTGGGGCCATTTATTATGGTGATCGATAGGACCCGCCTTCGATGAACTTTTTCATCAAAAAATACGCCTCCTCCGATCTGTCCATAGCAGCGAAGTGGCCCGCCCCCAGCAACACTGCCTCGGTGAAGTTGCCCACTTGAACTACGTAGCCGGAAAAGCCGCGCTGTTGTGCAGAAGCCTTCCAGGGAATACGAGGGGCGCTTTGATACTCGGAAGCGTGCGTCCAGTTGAGCGTTCTGAAGTAGGCTCGCAGGTTAGTCGATGGGAATAGGGCATCCATTTGGCCCGTATATAAAAGCACCTTGCATGTGTTGAGCAAATATTCTATCCATTCGCTGATATCTCTTATGTAGTCAAAAGCGAGGCTGTAGAAAAGTTTTTCAGTGCCTGCTTCGAATTCAGCGTCACTGGAAACATGGATGCTCCTCTTGAAGTTACTTTCCTGTACATATCGGTCATATTGTACCATTGGCGCCGGCAGTTCAGAGTATAATGCGCTTGCCTGGTAGCTGAAGGATGTCAAACGTGAAACATGGTCGGGAGCCTATCGGAGGTAAATATAGTGGTCTTCAACAAAAACAAGGCAACGTCAGCCTTGCCTGTAGCATTGAGATCCCGCATTTCCCTGAACTGCTGCGAAAAACTTTCACGTCCCTTCCGAGTGAGCAGGGAGAGTTGGTAGAGGAATTCACTTGAATCAGTTATGTCGAAGACTGGCCCCAGAAACGCACTGCCACCAATTAATCCTCGAAGTCGTAGAGGAACATTTTTGCTTGCAGTCGTTGCTAGATCATAAGCGATAGCAATGGCGTACCTCGCTGAAAAGAAAATGAAAATAATGTATTGAATACACTGGCGCAAGACATTCACGAAAATGTTTCTAGTAGCTTTGTTAATTTTTAACGCAAGAACTTGCGCTACGTCAGAGACAGCGGCAATCATGAAGCTTGTCTAATGCGGATTGCGCATGGGAATATTCCATAAACGAATACATGCATTTATTAACTGCTAGTTTTTCAATACTAAATTCAAGGAGTGGTTCTACAACATGTTCATCACACAACCAGCTAGGAGCGGAGATCACAACTTGAAGAAAAAATGGCTCCAGAAGGCACTACTACACTGGCTAAAGTTGTAAAGTTTGCTGTAAGGCTTTCTCAAGTTTAACTGTGACACCTTGCGATGTGCAAATGAGGAATAAATCATGCATAATTGAGTCCTGTTGCTCAGTCACATCCGCCGTAGATTTAACACACATCTGAACGGCGAATCTATGATCGAGATTACGGAATTTTTATCGCATAAAATTACTGTTATTCCCAGGTGAACGTTTGTGCATTCCAATGCGTCCCAGTTCTTGCATATCAAGCTTCTCCAGGTTGTCCCGACACGCAAATGAAGAAACCAGAACAAAATTTCGGATTTATTGAGTAGTTAACCTATTATGCAGTGAAAATCAACGTCCAGGTGTATGTGAAACACCAAGAGCATGTGAAAATTAGTAACAAAAAAATCTGGCGTTATTGACCAAGCTGGTGTGCAATTAAAGCAACGTTTTTAAGTAATCCACGACGAAAACTGTCTATGCTTTTTCAGGTTCTTGCGAAGTGTGCACTGCCTGGACTGTTCTATTTCTCTGATTATGGTGAGATAGGCCGTACAACTGGTCTTTTCAGTGGTTTCTATATTTGCTGACTTGAAAATTGCGAGTACAGCAGTGTTTTGAAGCTTCCAAGACAACTTTTTTGACGATCACGTTTCACGGCAAGCAGATTGCGTGGTTCTAGCTATCGTGATCATTTACCAAAAAATAACCAACTGGGTGAGGTTTCTCTTCCATGAAATCAGTTTCAAAGTTGCCGCTATCTTGACTTCAGTTGGCGGGCTATGAACAATTCTGCGTCACAAGCATTTCTTACCCTGCGTCCTTCTTACTCATTCTGTGCTAGCTAGGCAACCAAACAACACGCCGGTTAACCATTATTTCAGACATCTTCTGCTAAGGGTCATCGCATGCAGTTTCTAGCAGCGCACTTTATTTTCGTTTCCCAATATTTATTTTTTCACTTTATATTGCTCAGTGTTAAAAAATCACTTCCAACAAAAAGAAGAGGAGCACTGAGAAGAATACAATGCGACTACCAACTCTAAATTACATATTCCCCAAAAAGCTTGAAAGCGCCACTAAGAGGTCATTGACAGAGAAAATGATTACTTTGAAAAAGGCAGATTGATTCACACAAAGCAAATAGGCCAGAAAGAGGCCATGAAAGCATTCATCTGGAGCAGCGTGTTCCATACAAACCCTTATATAAATGGTATATAGACAGTCATAGACTTCTTACAACAGACTCTATTACCGTCCTATAGATATTTCCTTTGGTCTATTCATAGCCTATGGGCAAAAGTCTATTTAAAGTGTATGGCCATAAATCTATATATTGTCTATAGACTGTTGGCGCATTTGTATTGACTATAGTCTGTTCTCTAGGATTGTAGACTTTACAGACAGAAGTCTGTTGACAGTCTGTAGACTGTCTAAAAAAGTAGATTTGTAACAAGTGAAGGCGGGCTAGTTGGTGGTTGACAATGGAGTGCATATTGCAACCGCGCTAAAACGACGCAGGACAAGAAAGGAAAGCACAGGACAAGACGCGGAACTTCAACTAAAGTTTACTACGGGAAAACCACATTTATACAGGAAACGTAATCACACCAGATAAACAGCCGAAACCATCAAATAACACAGGCACGATGGCGCGCGTGGCACAAGTTCACATCTAGGTAGTTTAACTCTTTCTTAGATAAAGATACTGAAGTGGAGCTGATGCAACGGTCATTTTCTTTTTTTATGCAGTAGGCTTCAAAGATTTCCCTGCTAAGCTGGGTCGTCAATTTTTTTAAGACAATTGTGTCGCGGAACCTGGGTGTGCAATTATTACAATGGCGACAATGTTTTGCCAGTTCCCCGCCTCCCGCCAATGATTCAACAGCGGCGCGATGCTCCTGAAGTCTGACATTCAGGCATCGTCCAGTTTGCCCAATGTAGCAATTCCCACATGAGAGGGGTATTTTGTACACCACCCCCGTTTTGCAGGGAACGAACCTGTCTACGTGCTTAGTGCGGCACTCGTTCTTTTTTGCCCTTCCCTGCACCATATTGCACATGCCCGAAAGCTTTTTGGGCGCCGTGAATACCACCGGGACATCGCATTTCATGGCCACACAATTGTCTTAAAAAAATTGACGACCCAGCTTAGCAGGGAAATCTTTGAAGCCTACTGCATAAAAAAAGAAAATGACCGTTGCATCAGCTCCACTTCAGTATCTTTATCTATGAAAGAGTTAAACTACCTAGATGTGAACTTGTGCCACGCGCGCCATCGTGCCTGTGTTATTTGATGGTTTCGGCTGTTTATCTGGTGTGATTACGTTTCCTGTATAAATGTGGTTTTCCCGTAGTAAACTTTAGTTGAAGTTCCGCGTCTTGTCCTGTGCTTTCCTTTCTTGTCCTGCGTCGTTTTAGCGCGGTTGCAATATGCACTCCAAAGTAGATTTGACCGGTTCCGTGTCTGTGGGTGCGAAAGACGCTTCGACGAGATTGGTAGAAGTGAACGCAAGTTAATAAGTCCCTTTTTTTCGTCGCTTTTCCTTTCGTGGCTCGCGATGAATGCCACTAAGAAGTGCTTGTAGCTGGGCTAGTTGGCGCACTTTCAGGAGGGACACATAGGAACGCAATAACACTATCATGGACGTGTGGGGTAACTGTGCTGGTATAAGTCTTTGCTGAAAGTTACTGGTTATGTGTGACTCAGTGAGAACACGCCTAGGGAAAAACAGCTGGCCCATAGTCGTGGTCCCTACGACTTCACGGTGATGAACATAGAAGCGAAGACTAATGTTCAACACTTTGAGAACCGGTCTCCGATCTTAGTAAAACAGTAGGAAAACAGCTTTTGCGATTATACCGTAATTTCAGGTATACAGTCCGCCTGCGGTTTAAATTCCGCAGGGATCAATTTTGATTGAAGAACGGGTTAATTACCAGATTGTCCCCAGCTGGTACATATTAATGCCATATATAAATAATTCTCATAGCCAAATTTTTTTCACTTCTGTGCTGTATACCAGAATTTACGGTATTCATGTAGAAAAATTGAAGATGGTGCTTTAAACTGAAAACTGCAAAATTGGCTTTTAAAAACAGGAAATGGTGCAGTGACTGCCTTATATCCCGCTGGACACCCGAACCGCGCCGTAAGGGAAGGGAGGAAGGTGGGAGTGAAAGAGGGAAAGAGGTGCCGTAGTGGAGGTCTCCGGAATAATTTCGACCACCTGAGGATCTTTAACGTGCACTAACATCGCACACCATACGGGCGCCTTCTGCGTTTCGCCTCCACCGAAACGCGGCTGTCGCATCCCGACGGCCGCCTCTTTAAGCCCCTTTTTCATTTTGCAGAGGCATCTATTAGCGCTACAACTCCCGAGGTCATAGTCGTGTAGGTTAGCTTTAGGCCTCACCTCGATGGGCACTTCCGAGGCGTACACGTGAAGCGCCTGCGCGCCCAGCACGAGCCGCGATGGGCGTCGAAAAGTTCATGCACCTCCATGCTCCTGGTGCTGGCTCGCTCCCCCTCGCGAGCCGACTGAAAAAATGTCCAGCCGTGAACAGAAGATGGTTGGGGAGCGTCAAGGATTCCAAGAAAATTTGGGGGGGGGGGGGGGGATCTGAAAGAGCTTCAAGCAGTGAAGAAGAGTCCCCGCGAGCCCCGCGGTCCTCCCATTGTTGTAAACCGGACCCCGCTTCCGACGCGCGCGTGAGCGCCCGTGCGCAGGCGCCGATATCTGACATGCACAGATATCTGCGCCCCGCTCGCGCCTGCTCGCGCGTCGCGCCTTGCGCATGAGCAGATAGGCTCCAGCGTACGCCCGTGCGCGTAGGCGCTTCGCGTGTACGCCTCGGAAGTAGCCGCCGCGGTGGCTCAGCGATTATGGTGCTCGGCTGCTGACCCGAAAGACGCGGGTTCGATCCCGGCCGCGGCAGCTAGAATTTCTTTGGAGGAGAAATTCTAGAGGCCCGTGTACTGTGCGATGTCAGTGCACGTTAAAGAACCACAGGTGGTCGAAATTTCCGGAGCCCTACACTACGGCGTCTCTCATAGCCTTAGTCGCTTTGGGACGTTAAACCCCATAAACCACCAACCACTACGCCTCGGAAGTGTCCATCGAGGTGGGGCTTTGCGGTCTGAAAGAAGGGAGAGGAGAAAGTGGAAGGAAGGCGCGCAGAAGACCGGAGAATGTGAAACTTGTTCCGCGCCAAGAGCAGAGGAAAGCGAATGTGGCCATCGTGGCGAGCGCTCGCATGAGGGTGTGCGGGACTGGCTTTAGTTTCGGTAGCGATGCGGAGCCGGGAAAACTCATTATATTCCTCTTCTTTTCTGAAAAGCCTGGTAACAGCGCTGTTGTTCTTAGGAGTGAGCGATCAGCTACTTCGCGTGAACGGCGATCGATCGCGCATATTCAGTCATGCTAGCGCTCTTGCACTCAAGCTCTGACGACAGATGGTTTAGAAGAACGTCAATTTGGGCTAGATGGTGCATTATTTGAGACAGAAAAGGAAAATAGCGCTGCAAAAAGACGTACACAAGAGAGACTGACACAGGACTTGCGCTAAGTCCTGTGTCAGTCTCTCTTGTGTACGTCTTTTTGCAGCGCTATTTTCCTTTTCTGTCTCTGACGACAAGCCGCCTCGTCATTAACACAGGGATTGAGCATAAAAGAGACGTTTTAACTTAGACGTAAGCCAGTTACTTGCTGCGCACGCTCAGAGTCAGCTGCCTGGTCAGGCGTAGCGCGCAGCTGCTATCGCGCATGCGCAGACGGCATCCGGTAATCCGGTGCACGACCATGGAGATGCGTCTCCGCTGCGCTGCGCAACTACCCAAAACTCATTCCACATTTGCGACAGAACTCAATTCCAGGTCACTGGGGTCACACTCTCGCCACATTCACCAGGACCCCGCCATTCGTTTGGCTCCTGATTTTGTGTATGTTCGAGGCTGTGGGAATCCTGGCTTTCCGCCGTCGCCTTTGCGCGGCTGTGCCGGCCGCCCGCGTTGTTTCTCCTCTTTCCCTTGCTCCCGCCTCAGGCGGTGGAGAGGCGGCTGGGTGACTAATCACTGTCATTTAGCCACAGCTCCGCCCCGGCTCCCCAAGGGCCTTTGCCATTGGCGCCTTTTGGCGGGAAATTGGGACCCGCTACGGGCGGCCGCGCACGGCGCGACCGTCCGAGCGGGGCCCAGAGAGAGAGAGATCCCTCCGAGACAGCGTAAGGTGCGTACGTTACTGTTTGTCCGTGCCGCGTGCTTTGCCGATGGGTAGGAGGGCTTTTAAGGAGAGGGGGATGTGGGAATCTGGCTTTCCGCCGTCGCCTTTGCGCGGCTGTGCCGGCCTACCGCGTCGTTTCTCCTCTTTCCCTTGCTCCCGCCTCAGGCGGTGGAGAGGCGGCTGGGTGACTAATCACTGTCATTTAGCCACAGCTCCGCCCCGGCTCCCCAAGGGCATTTGCCATTGGCGCCTTTTGGCGGGAATCCGGGACCCGTTTTGGCGGCCGCGCATCCCGCGACCGTCCGAGCGGGGCCCGGAGAGAGAGATCCCTCCGAGACAGCGTAAGGTGCGTATGTTACTGTTTGTCCGTGCCGGCCTTTGCCGTTCGGACCAGTGCTTACTCGAGCTCGCCCGCACGTGTCCTCTGACCTGCAGCGGTTCGAGCCTGTCCAGCGGGGTCCAGCGACCTCCGACAGGCGTACCTTGCGTTGATTGCCCACTCTCTCTCGCAACCGGCCCAACGGTCGACGCGAGAGAGAGATCACAGCACTGCCGCGGGGACATTCTCCTGCAGCGGCGTGTTAGCGGCGCGCATTACTCTGGTCGCTTCGTGCGCGCAGCGGAGCCTCGCTCCTCGCGCGCCCCCGGGACGGGGTGTCCATTGAGTGTTTGTGTACCTGCTGAAGGACGACGTGAATAAACGTCTCCTTTGTGAACTTGGAGGCCTATTTCTTTGCGGTGAATCACTCTCCTCCCAGCGGAGGTTGAGTGAGCTGCAGCGGTGTCCCAGTGTGTGTGTGGTGACGGCTGATCGGGGCCCTTGGCTCGCGCGAAGCTCGAACCCGCGGTGGGTGGTGGCCTGTGTCCACTTAGAAACCCACAACTGGCGCCCAACGTGCTAAGTCATTGGCGCTTACGCCTTTGAGGGCACATTAGCCGAGCAGGTCGCCTTGACGATCACGCTTGCGCACCATGTCTAACACCCCCAGCGGGGCACTCGGCAGCTACATGTCGGCTCCCTACGGAGTTGTAGCGTCGTTTTATCCGCTGGCTGCTGTTCCTACGAATAGCTAGACACCGTGGTTGGCCGCGGCCCCCATTGGGGTTTACGGCGACACAACCCAAAATGTCGACCACGCGGCTCCCATTGGAGCTGTACCCGGAGCACCCTGCGGTGCATCCGCTGGTCACATGCCTCAGCTGTGCACGCTTTCCGCCCAGTGCGAAAGCAGTTCGTGTCACGCTGCCGCAACCGGCAGTTTCGAACAGCAGCAGTCAATTCTGCTCTGGGAACGGCGAGGCGCTGGCCCGGTTCCCTGTGGAAACCACGCCGCTCATCGAACTAGGAGCCTTGCCTCCCTCGTTCGTGCAGCCCGCCCAAGCCTCCACTGAGGCAGGGGCGCAGTCGCTGAGGCCGGGGCTCCATTGAGCCAGATGCGGAGAAACTTCGAGTCATACTCGAATTTCCCGCGCCCAAGGACGTACGCGGCCTGCGCCGTTGTGTGGGAACGGCCAACCTTTATCGTCCTCTGCCCGCGTGCAGGCACCCTTGACCGAGCTCTTGGGAAAGACTGCCGCGTGGCGATGGGAGCCCGAGCAAGAGCGATCCTTTCGCCTCCTGTCTAGTGCCATTGCCGAGACAGCGCAGCTCAGGCTACCCGACCTGACCAGACAGTTCGTAGTCCAGACTGACGCGAGCGATCTGGGTTTAGGAGCAGTTCTCCTACAGAAATTCGATGGCGTGCTGCAACCGCTGGCCTTTGCCAGCCGCTCCTTGCTGCTCTCGGAGAGGAATTATTCCGTGACCGAGAAGGAGTGCCTCGCCATCGTGTTTGCACTGCGCAAATTCGACGTCTACCTTGATGGAACGCAATTCGTGGTGCAGACAGACCAGAGTGCGCTCAGTTGGCTGATGCGGCTCCGCGAGCCTGCGGGTCGGCTGGCGCGCTGGGCTCTCCTGATACAGCATTACGACTTTCCGTGCAGTATCGAAAGGGGAGCACGAACGTGGTAGCTGACGCGCTATCCCGTGCCCCACTCTCCAGCGGCGCCTTGACGCCTGTAGGCGGAGGGGGCGAAACAGCGGACGAGCCGCCGGGCGGAAAGGAGGGGGAGCCCGCAAACGGGTTAACCCATTCCGCTAACCAGGCAAGCAGCGCTTCGCAAAGCGGACGAGAGGCAAAGCTCTTCGTGAGCGCCTCGGAGTTGCCGACGCGAACGGAAATTTTGGCTGCAAACTTGAGTGGGGACGAGACCAGGCTCCCCTCTGGGATGACTGGAATCGTTTTCAGCCCTAAAGAGCTACTGAAAGCCCAGCAAAATGACCCCTTTTGTCGCGAGTTGAGCGACGGTCTCAGGGAGACGGAGCGCCGTGACGCTACTGGTATTGTAGCGGGCGCAGGGGGGCAGAAGCCAGCGTGTGTCGCGGCGAACCCCGGGGAGTCATATTTGCTGGACCATGACGGGCTCGTGCTGAAGTACATAGCCACCGATGACGAGTCCATCGACCCGTTCTAGGTGGTTATCCCCAAAAGTCTAAGAGGCGCACTTTTGCGATTCTCTAATGACGAGCCACTGGCCGGTCATCTGAGTGGCTCCAAAGTTTTTGCAAAACTGAGTCATTCGGTGACGTGGCCCGGCATGAAGCGTGACATTTTCCGCTATTGCCGTTCCTGCCATGTCTGTCAAGCGGTGAAGTCACGGGGCGTCAAGCCGCCTGGAATGATGAAACCGATTGACAGTGTGCGTCCGTGGCAGATGGCCACCTGCGATTTGATGGGGCCTTTCCCCAGGAGCAAGCAGGGGTTCATAGACCTGAAGGCCTACGCGTCACGGTCTGACGAGCTTGCGCCGGTACCCATTGGTATCAAAGGCAAGCGCAAAGGCACAACTGGTGCTGCGGAACGCAAGCGTACGGAGCACCGGTACAATCTGAGGCGACGGTCACCGGTGTGATTGATGCCGGACGGCGGACTTTTCCGCAACCGAAGGCACGCAGCCTCAGCTAGCTGGCGAGCTTTCTCGTCAGGCCCTACCCAGGTGAAGCACGGTGTGTTATTTTTTGTTGTTTTGGCAGCATGCTCAGTTCCAGTCTTGTGTGTTTTTCAGTTTATTTATTTATTTGTTTGCTTGCGTCAGTTTCTAGCCACTTTCGTTTCCTGCTTGTACGTCTGTTTTCGTTCTAACGTACCGAGATGTACATAGGCAAACTTCAGCCCGCTCGTGCTTGCTCTTATCTTCTAGAAGGAATAGATTGGATTAGGTGTCGTTTGTACAGCGCGCCTTTTCTCATTTCCGGCCCGACTGTGGGTGGTTGGCTCGTTAAGGAGCCGTGTGTCGCGGTGCGCGAGTTTTGTGCGGCCCGTATGGAGGGGAAGTTGGCGGGGCGTTTGGGGCGATGGGGGGCGGAAAGTGCACCCTTTGACCCTCGCCGCGGCGCCTCTGGACGCTTCTGATGAGCGGAACGTTGCCGCCGACCGGCGTCCGAGCACGTGCCGGTGTTTGTGGCTGTGGCTGTGTGCGCGCGTAACCATGAGCCAAGGCGACGCCTGTGAGTTGTGCCGTTGTGTCCTTCTGCGTGAGCGCGAGGATGAGAAGGACCCCTCGCTGTTGACAAGGTTACACATCTGGACGCCGCCGAACGTCCTCGCCCGTTTCAGCCGGCGTGAAAGGGGTGCACTAACTTTCTTGTGCCCGAACGTGATGTCGTGTCCAAGGGCGCGAGGTCAGTGCTCTGCCGCGGCCCCGTCGTCATCAACGCACCCTACATCAACGGAAAGAAGACCGCCATCAGTCGTCGGCCCTCCCAACCCGTTCAACTTGAAGTCTGCGAGCGGTGAGTCGCCGACCGGCCCACTGGGCCGCGCCATCGAACTTTGAGGCTGACATCCACCTGTCATATAGTTGTACAGTTGAATTCACATCGCCTTGTGTACCGTGTATATAATCTGCAAGCTGTTTTGATTTACTGAAGCGTATGGCAGTGTTTGTTTGTTTGCCTTGTTTTTCCTTTGTTTTTTTTACATTGTTCTGGCTGGAACTGAAGTGTAGCTAGTTTTTTTTTGTGTATTCATTTCTTTATTTTGGAACTGAAGTGTAGTTTTTTTGTGTATTGATTTCTTTATTTTTGGGCCGCGTGCTTTGCCGATGGGTAGGAGGGCATTTAAGGAGAGGGGGATGTGGGAATCCTGGCTTTCCGCCGTCGCCTTTGCGCGGCTGTGCCGGCCGCCCGCGTTGTTTCTCCTCTTTCCCTTGCTCCCGCCTCAGGCGGTGGAGAGGCGGCTGGGTGACTAATCACTGTCATTTAGCCACAGCTCCGCCCCGGCTCCCCAAGGGCCTTTGCCATTGGCGCCTTTTGGCGGGAAATTGGGACCCGCTACGGGCGGCCGCGCACGGCGCGACCGTCCGAGCGGGGCCCAGAGAGAGAGAGATCCCTCCGAGACAGCGTAAGGTGCGTACGTTACTGTTTGTCCGTGCCGGCCTTTGCCGTTCGGACCAGTGCTTACTCGAGCTCGCCCGCACGTGTCCTCTGACCTGCAGCGGCTCGAGCCTGTCCAGCGGGGTCCAGCGACCTCCGACAGGCGTACCTTGCGTTTATTGCCCACTCTCTCTCGCAACCGGCCCAACGGTCGACACGAGAGAGAGATCACAGCACTGCCGCGGGGACATTCTCCTGCAGCGGCGTGCTAGCGGCGCGCATTGCTCGAGTCGCTTCGTGCGCGCAGCGGAGCCTTGCTCCTCGCGCGCCCCCGGGACGGGGTGACTATTGAGTGTGTCTGTATCAGCTGGAGGACGATGTGAATAAACGTCTCCTTTGTGAACTTGGAGGCCTATTTCTTTGCGGCGAATCGCTCTCCTCCCAGCGGAGGTTGAGTGCGCCGCATCGGTGTCCCAGTGTGTGTGTGGTGACGGCTGATCGGGGCCCTTGGCTCGCGCGAAGCTCGAACCCGCGGTGGGTGGTGGCCTGTGTCCACGTAGAAACCCACAAGGCGTGCATGAATCCCGGCAAGCTATTGGTCGTGAAGTCGTTTTAGCATAGGTGCGATGTAGATTGGTGGTAGGTCGTCGCAATAAATGTTACAAATGTTTGTTGCTCAATACGCAGTTGGCTGGAAGAACTGCGAAGCCGCTATCACTCAATTTCGCAATACAGTGCAGTAACCAAGCTGTTAGTCATAGCTCCCGAAGAGATTGATTTGTTTAGTTTCAGTGGACTCTGTTGTCTGGTTCGATCGTCCTTCCTTCCGTAACTGACTTTACATTTAGCTGCCTAAATCTCCTCAATAAACTCCTTAAACAACAAGGTTATAGTGTGGGTTAGGCGTGACTGCGGCTGAGCCGCAGTGTTATAGACTGGTCACCAACCTGCGTATGATTCTCCCGCGACGTAGAAGTCCCGGTTCTCGAAATCCGAAAACAGCAACAAGAACTGTCTTAAAAACTCCCTGGCGGCCAAGGCTATCTCTTCAAGGCTTTCCGGGTAGTAGTCTTCGTCATCCGTGAAGCTGTATCCGGCACCAGCAGGCAGGTCTAAGTAGATTACATTCGTGAATCTTTGTACTGTTCGGGCTCTGCTGTACAGATCTCCGTTTGCGTCGATGCCTAGAGGTCCGTTGTCGAGAAACTGGCCGGCCAAAGCTGACAACCCGGGTCCTCCCTGAGTCCATAGCATCAGCGGAGCGGTTGACGGACTTTCCTGAAAATGCGTTTTGCGGATAATGCTGGGTGTTTAGCGTGCACTGAGAACGTACAGGTTTCCCAGAAATAAAACAGAGCCCGAGTCTGTACTGCGAAATAAGCATGTATAGCTTAGCCCCTGGAGCTAATAAGGCGGACATCACAAGTATAGCCGTGGTCAGTTCGATATGTCATGTACAGTCATGGCGAATACTTGAGCAACTGCTGGTAGAACGCGCCGCAGTGGAAGTTAGTTACTTTCGACTTGCGTGCTCCGTTTTGCTTTTGGGACACCTGTACGCTGTTGTCGACGGAACTTGGACATCTCACTGAAAAATGTGTATATATAGGTACTTTGGATATGTGTCCTGAAGAAGGCCGGTCATCAGACGAAGGCCGGTTCCCTGCCGAAATGTCGAGAAAAGGACAGTGTTTCTTCACGACGTGTGTTATATATATATACATATATAATCCAGCGAAAAAAGAAATCTTGGCACGGTATATAGTAGCATGAACGTAGATCAACTTTTGAAACGCTGGAAACAATTTATTATATATATGCATATATACATACATACACACATACGTACACACATACATACGAAAATACATACATACACACATACATACATACATACATACATACATACATACATACATACATACATACATACATACATACATACATACATACATACATACATACATACATACACACACACACACATACATACATACATACATACATACATACACACACACACACACACACACACACACACACACACACACACACATACATACATACATACATACATACATACACACACACACACACACACATACATACATACATACATACATACATACATACATACATACATATGTGTGTGTGTTGCGAGAGCATGAAGTGTTTGATTGCTTAAAAGAGTATATAGCAAAGTGTATGCTTCGTTGAAGGAAACGTATGTGACTGGACTGGAGGACCGGTCTTGAAAAAAAAATCGGACCTCAGATCGAAACATCGAATCAAATAAATTTTTCATTTAACTAAGTGTGCACTTCGAAATATATATATATATATATATATATATATATATATATATATATATATATATATATATATATATATATATATATATATATCGGTCTTCCGATCGAAACGTCCAGTCGAATAAATATGTTTCCTTTAACGAAGCGTATACTTCGCTATATATATATATATATATATATATATATATATATATATATATATATATATATATATATATTGAAAAACATAACAGGATTTAATTCACGACGTTTCGGCTGGAGGACCAGCCTTTTTCGAGTGTATTACAGTATTTGAAACAAGCAGCTTTTATAATATCCGCGAGGATATTATAAAAGCTGCTTGTTTCAAATACTCTAATACACTCGAAAAAGGCTGGTCCTCCAGCCGAAACGTCGTAATTTAAATCTTATGTTTTTCAATTTCTGGTGATTATATATATATATACACACATTCTCATTAGGGAACTTGAGGTGTTTGTTTGCAAGGTGCGAAGATAACGGCTTGCAGCGAACGCATACTGAAATCAAAGCTCAGGGGCTAGAAAAAATCCAATACTACGCTACTATACTAAAATCTCTACCACTGTATTGCTACTACGTAAACTAGTGGTGCTGCTCTGTCTATCAGTGCCGATGCTTTATTCCTTGCAATATTTTACACGAACCAAACGAATGTTCCAAAATGTTGGAAGAGAGCCATGGTGGAGCTTATAGCGCAGTACGCACAAAAAAATGCTGGTGCTATTTCTTGTGTTTTCTTGGAATAAGTAAATTTCTTTTTCGATCTCAGGGTACGTCGCCTGCATTCGCAGTCATTCACTTCATTCATTGCAGTCATTGACTTGTAATTTGCAGAGTATATTCTGACTTAGCAAAATACGTCGCGGGGCTAGTTGGTTATGCATTTTCTTTTCTTCAAATTTAAGCAGCGCTAACTTTTAAGACGAATACACAGAGGACATGACAGGACGGGCGCTTAAAAGTTAGCGCTACTTAGATTTCAAGAAAAGTATATTCGGACATGAGTTTATATTCGACGATGCGAAATTTTTCTTCTTAGCAGCGTTATGGCAAGAAAGGAGACAGAAGGATTCATTCACCGCGCTAGGGGCTATGCCTTCCGATTCTTAGGCGATGCCCCAATGTGGGTATGTGCATATTTTGTTAAGCTAACAACAACAACAACACTGAAGAAATAGACGTCACTGCTACGCAAAACAGAGGACAGAAAACACTCACCTGAGCCTCGAGAAATAGGAAAAATAGGTTGCTGTTTGCTGTCTCGTTCACAGTGATGTAGCCGGAGTATGCTGTGGTGTTTGCTTGTACTTTGAACATGTGGACCATGCTTTCGTTCTTAGCTTCTTCGTAAAGGCATTGTTTGATAAGGGGAGTCAGAAAGAGTGCCTTCGAGCCTGCAGAACTATCAGCACAAAAAGTATGATAAGCATTACTGAGAGGTTTTGTAAGCTAATATGGCTTCTATGCCTGAGTCACCTAAAATTTGGTCAGATGATCGGGAACAATTCTTGACAACGGCGAAAAATCGTAAAGGTAAAAATGACAGCATTAATGATATTCGTTTTTTTTTTGTTGTCGAGTAGAAGAAATAAGGATTGTTTTTCGACTGTGAAACTGTCTTATTGGTGCGATTCTGTTTTACAGATTTTACGGATCAGGCAATCGACTTGAAAACCTCCGATGAAGGTAATACGCATAAAAATCGATCCACACGGCGGAAGAAATTACTGATTCCGACCGCGGAGAGGGTACCACGTCAACCGATATCACTGGCTCCGCCTCAACCTCGGGCAGATGATATCCGGTTGCGTGCTGTGCATTTCTCAAATCTTTAGTTAAACAAAAAACACCTCCCAGACTGAGGCTAATATTTAGATGAAGCAGTTTTCACCACTTAGGCGAATATTTTCTTCCTTTACACGTGAAAGTCTACTATGAGCATGCCCTTTTAGGAGCAAAAACAAAATCGTTTCCTAGAAGCGAGCTGTCACAAAATTTGGCCGTTTTGAGATGACATTTACTTTTATGAATCATGGACACGTACAATCTCTTGTTAAGAACTAACAGCGCGAGGAGACGAACGCAAAGAACTAGGAGGTGACAGGACGAGCGCTGTCTCTTAACTAGATGAGTTATTGCGAAAACAGAACTATACACACCTGCCTATATAGTTGATATGACCTCTAACAACTAAACGTAAGCCAAACTGATGCTACGCATGTTCGCTTATACACGAGCGAAGCACATGTAGAAGGCAGATGTGCAATTGTTATGTGTAAGTGCGCACGTGTAACAGCAGTGTTTATTTTACTTCGTTTTTTTTTGCAGATCGTGTCTCAAATGCAGGCATTGTATGGCACAAAATTTATGGTAACCGGGCCAAGCTTCGAAGAAAAGCAATGCGCTCTACTAAGATTCGACTAAATATTATAATCAGCAGTGATGCGCAGTTCAGCATAATTTGAGTTTCTCCTGATTTCCTAATTGCCGAAGGTAAATTAGCAAGCGTTTAATCCTCAACTTCAGCGCAGAACTTTTAATGTGAACTTTGTAGAGCTAGCTATGCCACCCCTATGTGACTAGTTTTCTTTAAAGTAAGTTTAAGGGATTCATTTTTTCAAACATACAATTAAGTCCACGAAATCTAAAAATTATCACGTGTCTATGCGCTTTCTGCTTACGAGGTTAGAGCTCCAAACGCATCCCCCCCCCCCCGCCCCCTCATTAAAGGAACACGGCTGCACAAAGCCTCAAAGAATGAACAGGCCACCGTCTCAGCGATGTTTCGCGATGAGCAGGCAATGTCGCTTTTTTTTTTAAATCATGATGCTGTAGCACGAGTGCGACAGCGTCACCGCCGTTTTAGGGGAAAGTACAGGTGATTTCTTACATTGCAACGTGGTCGTTCTTAAGCTGCCGCATCGGGATTCTAGCAAAATGAAGTACGAGATCATCGCCGTAACCGATGGCCTGTTTATTCATCTCTGTTTTGTGTAACCGATTTCCTTTAATGCCGGTGGGGTTTTTGGGTCTAACGCAGAAAAACGGATGCCCATAGTCATATGATCATTTCTATATTTCGCGGGTTCATTTGAGGCTTGAAGAAGAGCAACAATTCTGAAGTAGGGTAAGAGTGGGGGCTAGTTGGTGATCTATTACATATAAATTCCAGCGCAAAACAGCAGGACACACGACAAAGAACGAGGACACACAAGCCTTTGTGTGTCCTCGTTCTTCGTCGTGTGTCCTGCTGTTCTGCGCTGGAATTTACATGTAATACAATTCTGAAGTTATTTCGATAAAAACTGATGCGGGCATTCACAAACTTGCTCTCCAAACTTTAATTTGAAACTTTTTCCTTAATGTGAAGGGTTGAAAAGCTAGCTTATTAGCAAATAAGGAGCATTTAAAAATATGCTGACACTTGTTCAAGATGACTATAACTATGCACTAGTCGAATCTTTGTAGAGTGCATTCCCGTTGCATGGCAAAAATTATCTCAGACGCTCTGTATTTTTTTCATAAAATGAGCGGTTTAGTTAACAGGTAGAACACGCTTCTGATTATTTGTGTTCGCTTATTCACGCCGTTTGGTGATTAGCATGCAATTTAACTTAATCGTACAACTTTCTGTTCTCCATTGTAGATTCCACCTAATGAATGCCGTTTGCAGCAACTTCAAGCTTGAGCAAGTATTTTTTTAAATGAAATGGAAATGACGAATAATTTGCAAAACGTTTCGCGCTTACCTGCAATAAGTTGGCAGACTGGCTATTAAAAACACAAACGCAGTAGTGGTCGCTCGATTCATGCTCCTAAGATGAGCTCGCATCTACTCCTCGAACGCCTCCTTAGCATAGAACAGAAAAAATAATAGTTAATCTTCCCAGCATCTGGTTTCGGACCACTGAATAATTTTATGCACAACATTCAAACGTATCTAGGGGTTGTTTATTGATACCATTAT
>NC_143018.1:46059580-46099961 GCF_055824585.1 Amblyomma mixtum
CTCACAAAGAGACGCCGCCAAGCTGCTGAACGACGACGGCGTGTCGCCACCGAAATGTCACTAGACGAAACTGCTTATCGCTACGTATATCCTGGCCTAGTTGAGCTAAGCCACTCCCATTTTTTTTTGTGTGGAAAAGCGATAAACAGCAGCGGCGCGGCGGGTCCGCCACGCCCGGGGGTCAACGGATGAGAACAGGTCCTATTTTTTTCGGCAAACGAATCCGCTTCGCTCGCCGGATTATTGGACTAGTGTGAACACATCTTTACACTGGTAACTTTCCTTCGGGTACCACCCCTCCGTTTATCCTCATAGACCAGCCTGAACGGCTAAACCGGCGGGATGTTTTTTTTTTTCCTGCTCCCTCTGTTGTTGGGTCCCCCCCCCCCCTGCCCTCGCGGCCAGGAGGAGCGCCATGTTCCCGAGTTCTTCCACAAAGGTTTCTGTATTGCCAGGCACGCTGTCGACCCTCTCAGCTCAGCTCGACACGCCTGTAAATTAGCAAGCAGAGGCCTTCTTGGTGGGAAGCTGCTACCCTATACGTATACGGACCCAACGATTCCTTGGTATGGTCATCGACCGAAACCTCGATCTCTTGGATATCCATTTTAAAAAACTCCGTGCGAGAATAGCCGCAGCATCACAAATCTTCAAATTTATGGCAGGAACATGATGGGGCTGCAATTGCCGCTCTATGCTTCTCCTTCATGAGGCCTACGTTGATGGTCTTTTGCGATATAGTTTGCCGATTTTGCAGAAAATGTCAGCTACAGATAAGAAGACTTTGCAGGCAGCGCGAAATACCTGCCAGCGGTTCTGCCTTGGCATCTCGAACAGCTCCTCCATCTCGGCAACCGTTGCGGATGCAGGATGTCTACCACTCGAAGTCATCGCCGCAGAGGTAACAATTCTAACCAGTCTACGTAGTGTACCTCAAGGGAATAAATATTTCTCGCACCGAGTCCTTGTAACCCACAGCAATTCCGACTTTGGTCAAGCTATTGCGTCTTCCTGTCATCAGTCAGCCACGAAAACTACTGGCTCCAACTTGTCTTCCTTGGACTCTCTCACCTCTTGTAACCAAACAGTTCATACGGGATGTCCCCGCGAAGAACGGCATGCCGCACGCTGGGCTGCTACACGCTACTCTGAACTACTTAGCTGAGCAGTATTGGCAAGACACATACATCTTCTCTGATGGCTCAACTTCTAACGACCCCTCATCATGGGGCATTTATGTGACCTCATCGGGCCAAATGCTTTCGTGAATCCTACAGCATAAGACATCCTGAACCACAAAAGAGCTCACTGCGGCATCCTGGCCATTGAGAAAGGAGACAAAGCGGCCCGCAAAGCTCTAAAGCGTGGTAACTATAAGCAGGTCTTCTTTACAAAATCAGATGGAACTCATCTCGCTCAGCATGAAAATAACATACTCTGGAGCTTGCCAAGTCATCACTACCGCCTCTGTATTCCATCGACCCACAGCTCAAATCAAAACTACCACTGGGGCTCCCGCGTCATCTAGGAAGAATTTATCATTGTCTGCGTCTTAATGTTGCATTTGCGAACAGTCTACAATACCGTTTCAAGCAAGTAGACAGTCCGTATAGTGACAACTGCGGCTCACGTAAGACTGCACTTGATTTCTCTTCGAATGTCCAGCGTACGCCAACGAACGTGCGCCCTATGGACAATGCATGCAGTCCGTCACCCAAGTGCTACTCACAGTGGACTCTGTATTAGGTCCTTTAGGCTGCCAGAGACAGCAGCGACGTGGAGTGTCATTCTTATTTGCCTATTTAGACGCTATTGGTGTTTTAGACGAATTCTAAATTTCCCGAACACATAAATATCCGGCTGTACATGCACAGAACTTGACGTCGGTCTCATCCAAAGAACCTAGCGTGCAGTGAACTATGGCATTACAACGCTCTTCAATTACCGCACTATTTTCCAGCACCCTTCTTCCATCTTTACTCTCCAGTTCCCTCCTTTACGCAAAGTATCATGTCAGCGAATATTCAGGCCGGCAAAAATCTCTTTTTCGTTAAAGAGCGCTGTCTCTATCTCTACGTGGCCGATGGCGCGACCGCCTACAACAAGGAGTTCGGTCTGCAGTCAGTTCGACGTGCTGATCCACGCATGCGCGCGCGCTGTGGTGATAGATACAGGCATACCCGAACGCTGTCACGTGGCATGTTTTCTTCTTATGACTAGGCTTTAACATTATCGCCGGACCATTCTTCCTGAGTTTTTTTTTTCTCCATGATCTAAACTGCTTGCGGCTGTAAAATATTTACTGTCTTCTTTCCCTTGAGACAGTGTGCGTGGGATAAACCCACGCGAACTGGAAAATAACTCAAGCAATTTGCTTTTGGAAATCATAGCAGTGGTTGGAGACAAGGAGAGCAACTCGGCTTCCCCTGCTACCACCACCGTCGCCTGACACACAAACACAAAAAAAAAATCGCACTGATACTCACTTCCATTATGTGTTGAAAATACGTAAGCATTCGAAGCGGTTGACAACTTTACCCGAAGTGAGAGGTTGTTCTTGTGAGACCCAGGTTGCTCTACCCCAGCAATGCAGTGAAGGGTTCCGCCAAGCCTTTTTTTTGCCCAGAGATTTTTATTCGGTAGGGTCTGCATTTTGAACCGAGGCCCTCTGTTGTCCGAGTTCTTTTCTTCCCAGTGAATTGTCGACACCACCCGCCACCTGCCACAGTTGGCAGGTGGGGGCTTCAGGCAGTAGAACCTCGTCTGGTGACGCCACTTCCATCCTGACCGCGGGCACTGTCCGGCGTGGTGACGTCATTTCTGGTGTGTTAACGTCACGTCCCTCCAGTCAATGGGATTTCTAGGGTCTGGGGACGTCACTTCCCGCCAACTATTGGGTGAGTTTTGTGACTGACGACACTTTTTTTTTATGCATACGCATTACTAGTCCTAGGGCCGGATTAAGAAAAATGGGGGTCCTTTGCTAGTGCGCATGTAGGCCCCCTCTCCCTTTCCCCCACTGACCCCCCTGCTACACTACTGGAATATATCCCATGTTTCATTGCAATTCAATCTAATTAGAAAGAACGGAGTGCGATCAATGGTATTCATGCAAGAGTAACGCAGTAGCATTAGTTTTACAGCGCACAAAACACAACGCAACTCTTGGAACGCGTGACACGTGTCCGTCTGGGGACGAGCGCCGAACTCCACGGAAGAGCCACGTGAGCCGACCGACAACTTGCGGGGCTGCACTGCAGCGCGCTGCAATGCCTACTCTCCTCTTTCAATGACACCGTACTCAAGCCGACAGACGGGTTTTTGTTCGCAGAACTGTTTTTAATGCTAACGCATCAAAGAAAACCAAGCTGAGATAGCTTCCTACAGTTGAGCTGGGTGCTCCGGCAGCGACTAGGAAATAGAAACACTCGTTAATTAGTGCCCCGAGAGGGTGTTATTAAAAGTTATTTGATTACACAATGGACGTTTACTACTGCCCTTATGGGGCACATTTGAATAGCAGAATTTAAGTCCTGGATCACTGGTGAGCGTGCTCGGTCCTGAGCCGAGTACCCGGGTTCAAACCCAGCCGCACAACGGCCGCGTTTTGTTGAAGGCGATATCCAAAAAGGCGCCCGTGTGCTGTGCTATTTCAGAGCACGTTAAAGATCCCTAGGTGGTCAAAATAATTCCTGAGTGCTCCACAACAGCACCTATATTTTTTTTTTGCTGCCGCGGTGGATCAGTGGTTATGGTGCTCGGCTGCTGACCTGAAAGATGCGGGTTCGATCCCAGCCACTGTGGTCGAATTTCGATGGAGGCGAAATGCTAGGCCCGTGTACTCTGTGACGTCAGTGCACATTAAAGAACCCCAGGTGGTTGAAATTTTTGGTTGGTTTATTGGTTTATGTGGTTTAACGTCCCAAAACGACTAAGGCTATGAGAGACGCCGCAGTGGAGGGCTCCCTAAATTTCGACCACCTGGGGTTCTATAACGTGCACTGATATCGCACAGTACACGGGCCTCTAGCATTAGTCCTCCAAAGAAATTCAGCCGCGGCCGGGATCGAACCCGCGTCTTTCGGGTCAGCAGCCGAGCACCATAACCGCTGAGCCACCACGGCAGCTGAAATTTTTGGAGCCCTTCACTAAGGCGTCTCCATAGCCTGAGTTGCTTTGGGACGTTCAACACCCATAAAGCAATGCACCAACAGCATCTCTTTCTCTCCTTTCATTCCCAGCTTACTTCCTCCTCTCAAGACAGGGTTGAGGTGTACACCTAGAAGTGAGCCAGTTACAGCGCCTTTTATTTCCTCAAAAATTAAATTTCACCTGGCTCTACAAAACCAATCGCCCCAAAAAAGAACGAACAAAATAAATTGCCGTGGCGGTCACATTGGAGGCGAAATGCTAGAGGCCCGTGCACTATGCGATATCAGTGCACTTTAAAGAAACCGGGGTGGTCGAAATTATCCGGAGCCTTCCACTACGGCGTCCCGCATAGCCGGAGTGTTTGGGATGTTAAACAACATAAACCTAAACATAACAGAACTGCCCGAAGACGATGGGACAAAAGAAGGCATGAATGCACACAGTGCAGTGTGTGTGTGTGTGTGTGTGTGTGTGCGCGCGCGCGCGCGCGCGTGTGTGTGTGTGTGTGCGTGTGTGTGTGTGTGCGTGTGTGTGTGTGTGTGCGTGTGTGTGTGTGCGTGTGTGTGTGTGTGTATTCGTGCCTTCTTTTGTCCCGTCGTCTTCGCGCAGTTCTGTTTTGCTCTAACCATGAACCGAATAGCCCAACATCATGTCTTACCTAAACATAAACCCATAAACGAGTGTTTCGATTTCCTAGTGGCTGCCGGAGCACAAAGTGAAGCTGCTAGAAGCTAGAACAGCCTGATTTCTTTTTAAATTTGGTAAATCTAAAGAAGAAAAGCCGATGTTGTACAAAATAATTCTGACGACCAAATGTCATATCTGTGCGAAATTCGAATTTGAACAATCCAACGGTGTAGCAGAGAGAAGCATTCTACTGTGCACGTTTATTTTCTCCACAGTCTGTATATTTGTAAGCCATGCAGAGGGCGCAAAGCAAGTATTTTTTACATGTTGCTCCGCACCGCATATTAGCGGAAATATGTGTCGTATTAAACATTATTTAGTGGATATTTAGCGTATTATGAAAGCAGTTCCAGCAGAATGCTTGGCGGCGAGGCGGGATGGTCCGACTGTTATGCCGACGCCAGGATTCTCAAATTCGATACACCTTCAACACTACACCTTCAGACGCCACTGGACGGGGGGATTCACAGAAAACCACGAAAACCTTTCCGCAATCCGTAAGCAACCGCGTATATCGCTTCGTAAGAAAGGGGGCCGCCTCGGGATGGCGGAAGATTTCTGTTTTTGCAGCTCGAGAAGCTCTCCCCGACTGATTATAATCAGTCAGATTATAACGAGGAGATGGGCCCCCACCTTATGTAACATCGCTTAGCCTATAGGCTAAGCGATGTTACATAAGGTGGGGGCCCATCTCCTCGTCATTGCCCACGGTTCCAAATGCTAAGCACTTAGAATAAAAGTGTCCCTTCTCCTGCTGTCGGAGGTGAGGCCCTGGGCTGCAGCCCCCTTAGACCCCCCTTAATCAGCGCTTAGACCCCCCTTAATCCATGTCGGCGGTTTCGGTGCCGCAAAACGTGTCGGCAGCGATTACAGTGAAATATAAAAATATATCTTCAAATTATATAGTTGTAATCGATGCGGGATGATTTGACGATGCCAGGCAAAAAATTTGGTTCTTATCGAGTGATTACTTAATTATTCAGAGCCAAAAAAAGCGACTTAGAATAGGTGTGGTCGGGCCAGAGTGGCGCGAAATTTCAATCATCGAAAAGGCCGTACCACGTGAGGAACCACGTGATTGGTCCACGTGACCGCAAGTGTGGGCGGAACCAACACGCGGCTTCAAATTTTAAAGTTTGAAACGAAGCGTGGTGGGAATTAGACGAATTACACAAATTCTCTTATTCAGATGATTAAGTGATCGATGAGGAATTGATACGTTATTTATTTGTGATCCATAAGTTTCTGATAAGTGATCAATAAGGAAATGATAAATTATCGATAAGGAATGATACATGGTTGACAACGAATGGTAGTGGTCAATAAGTAATAGATATATGATCGAGAACTTAACAATAAGTGATCGATTATTATCAAAGAGTGATTGATCAATGACCGATAAGTAATGATGACTGATCTATTAGCGATGAAAAAGAATTGACGGGTGATCGATAACTGATTTATAATGAATTGATAAGTAATCGATGCGTGCAATGACCAATTTTGTGCGTGATATAAAATACGTGTCATCTAGAAAAGGTACCACAGAGTTTGCGGGTGATGAGGGAGTAACATTCCGACGTGCCGTGGAGGCGTGAATGCCTTCGCATTACTCCAATGCCAGTTGCCGCAGTGCCCTCACTCGGCTCACCTATATATAGAACGCCGACACGCGTCGTACACGACTCACCTAGAGTGCAAAAAAGCAACTTCAAATTAGGATGCCCGATTGCCTTCGCACTACTCCAATGCGGATTACCGCAGTGATCTCGAATTTTTTATTTTTTTTGCCTGACGTGCCTGCTGATACTATATTACATTAAAAGGCCAGTGATCTCTCCCGCCGATTGCCCTAATCTAAAGACACCGTCGCCAGGTCACATGACATGAGTGGCACAATCTTGAGCGCTTCCACATGTCGCCGCCAACTCAGGCACGCCCGGGAAGCATTCCCGCAGAGTGGCGGCTAATTCCCGAGTTCTACAACGTCCTTTAATTCGGGGGAAAGTCTCTCGTACAGCGATCGCTTTGCAAATATATAGCTCTGCTAAGCCTTCTTGGAGCACCTTACAATGACTGTCTGTTGTAACGAAGGCGCTGTAAGGTAGGTGGTGGGTGCTCAAATTGCCACCGGAGCGTTGTAGCCCAGGTAGGCTGCGTTAGATTAGTGGAGGTTGTGTAACTTACATGACATGTAAAGGGTGTACTAACCGTTACCTTTGTGGAGGAGCAAACGGGGCGGAAAGAGTGGCGCGAAAGCCGTGTGGCGATGAATGCACGCGAGACGCGCCCTGACAGTGAGGCTATACAGTTGCAGATATACTTTAACATTCGTTCAGGATGATTTCAACATCACACCGCTTGCTTGTCGCCCGAGCAGTGGGAAATTCCTCACCACCGTCACTTGACGAAGTGGCCTGCTCTCGGGACGCTTGCAGGTCTGCAGCTCTGCTAATGCTTCTCGCGGATGGAGTCGATGCGGTTCTGGGCAAACACATATACCGTCCAAGAGCCTAAGGAGAGCCACGCAGGACTTAAGTGAAAAGCAACGCTTGATGTTTTTTTATAACACTGTTAACGGAGTGTGTCCTTTGGCGCGTTCTACCGGCAGGGGCACACTTTTTTTGTAGCGAAAGGTACACTACTACAGCTACGCCGCATTTCGCCATGTGCCTCAGAATGACCTTGAAATGACCTTGACATAAGTTATGGTTAGTGTTGCTAGGATCATATACGTAACCTTGTGTGGTGCACTTAGTGGGTCACCTTTAACCTTGAACTTTAATGAAAGAAACACATTTCGGCGTGAGCCTCCCAATCACCTCGAAACGACCATGAGATGATGGCCGCACATCTGTCTTGCAATGTGTAGTTCACCTTGGCGCTGCACCACTTGACGTTCCACCTCGATTTTTGACAGTTGTGACGTCAGGCTATGGGGTATATAAGCCGGAGCTGTGCGCTGAGCTTTTGCTACGTGAAAACTCGGCTCAGCAGAGTTGAACAACTTCTTAGCGAAAGCTACACTAGGCTAGCAGAAGCGCATTTCGCGGTGCCTGCCAAAGGCCACTACTGCGCAAGCGCCGTTACCATGGAAACCAGTGCCACGGCAACCATGGCACCGCAGCCGCTGCGTCGCACAGCGCATGCGCAGAGTTGCGCCGCGCAGCTGGGATACAAGCCCGAAGCGATGCGCTCGCTCCTCAGAGGCGCACCATGGAAGAAGGAGAGCGGCCTTGCTCGTCACGGCAGCAGTATAGGCTGCGTGAAATGGAGTCTTCCGATCCCGAAGTCGTCGCATCGTACAAGGCCGGCCGACAGCGTTAACAAGAGGCGAGAAAGGCTAGGCGGGCGGCCGAGATGCCCAAGGAACGAGTGGAACGTCTCACAAAGAGACGCCGCGAAGCTGCTGAGCGACGACTGCGTGTCGCCACCGAAATGTCACTAGACGAAACTGCTTTTCGCTACGTATATCCTGGCCTAGTTGAGCTAAGCCACTCCCACTTTTTCTGTGTGTGTGGAAAAGCGATAAACAGCAGCGGCGCGGTGGGTCCGCCACGCCCGGGGGTCAACAGATCAGAACAGGTCCCATTTTTTGCGGCGAGCGAATCCACTTCGCTCGCCGGATTTTTGGACTAGTGTGAACACATCTTTACACTGGTAACTTTCCTTCGGGTACCTCCCCTCCGTTCTCCCTCATAGTCCAGCCTGAACGGCTAAACCCGCGGGATGTTTTTTTTTCCTGCTGCCTCTGTTGTTGGGTCCCCCCCCCTGCACTTGCGGCCAGGAGGAGCGACATGTTCCCGAGTTCTGCCACGAAGGTTGCTGCATTGCCAGGCACGCTGTCGACCATCTCAGCTCAGTTCGACACGCCTGTAAATAAGCAAGCAGAGGCCTTCTTGGTGGGAAGCTGCCACCCTATAGGCAACATGCAGTGTAGTTTGCAGGTACATGTGGCGCCGTCTCGTGGCCGAAGAGACAAGCACTGAGTAGGCAGCTCGGCGCGGCCCGACCGGCTCCGCTTCCCGAGGAAGGCGCAAACAGCGAGTTTGTGCAGCTTTGCGGATTTTCTGGAAGCTTTACCTCGGCCATCCTACGCCATGGATGTCGGTCGCACTCGGGAAAAAAACCAACCGGAGATACTGTTGCGTGAAGGACTGTCATACCCGAGATGGGAACGGAGACGTGAAGCTGTTTCGTTTCCCTGCAAGGCCGTACGGGTCAACCCGGCGACTGAAGTGGATCGTCGCAGTGCGTCGTGTCAAGGAAGTTGCACTGGTGTTATAATTCACGTGAAGCTAAGAGGAGAAAAAAAGTATAAATGTGGAGCGGCTGAATGAAGCTATAATATTGAGCGTTCATTAAATTCGCCGCTAGTAGTTCTCTTGCTTGGTATCGTCGAATTGCGGTCGCGCTCCCGCGTTGAGAAGCCGTTTTCTGGTTCTGTCAGAACAACGGTCTTCAAATCAGGATTCGTCGCGTTCGAAAGCAGGGCTCTTGGTCGCGGTTTTGTCCTATACTGGTACTCAAGTACGTGCGCTCAACGTTAGCGCGTACGTGTCGAGGTACCATGAATTAAAGGCAGCACGCCTCGCGGGGTGAGTCGCAGGTGATTAATTCAGGTACCACTCCCGTATGTCGTTCCCTTATGTGTTTGCCCGTCTCGCGCAGATTTCCATGCTTTGCCTAAGGGGTGAATTGATTTTGCAGTGCTTTGTGTCATACAAATTTGGTTGCATTATATTTTAGTGGTGAAGACTTCTTCAACTGCAGCCCAAATGACAACACAAAAATATGTTCAAAACACTTTGTCCGTGGTGAAAACAGTACCACTGAAACGCATCCCGGTTAGCTCCCGACAAGCAAGGTCATACATGAAACTGCCCTAACATTATTAACAACCTGAAATCAGCTGTAAACACCTCGATACCGCGGGAGTCATAAAGAGGCTCACTGTGTGGTTGCTTGGACGTTCAGTCTGGGCTCGATAGATGCAATTCTTTCTGTACACCCACCACTGTTTACTGTGCTTTCGATTACACGCTATGGGAAAAATTCGCATAATCACGGGTCCCGTGCATCTAAACTTTGTCCCTTTATGTTTTTCAAAATCTATTTTCCAGATCAGTTACCAATGCAAAGCGGCGAGACGGTTGCTTACACATGCACTGTACATGCACAAGTTGAACTTCGTACACGTGTTTGCCCCGCTAAGACTGACACTTCGCCGAAATTTCAGCGCCGTCCGTTTCCTTCACTGAGTGAACATGGTTGCTCTCGTAAAGGCGACATCTTTTTTAGAGCTCCGGTCGCCGAAAATACACACCGATGGCATCAATAGGCTTGAATCCGCAATATAAAACAACCGACATTTTCAAATTCCTACTGGGCATGCACGCCGCAAAGAACGACCGCCTACCCAGTACCAAAAAAACATATGGTGGCGGCGCTGTAAGCAGCGCGACAGCGGCGCCGCCTGGCTATTGCATGTTGCCTATAGGCACCCTGCACCCGCCAGGCACCGCCACCGTCGAGGCTGCGTTCAGCTCCCCCGCGCGGCCAGTTCCTCGTCCCTGTCAGGAAGGCTCGCCCCGCGACTGCGAAGGGATGCCGTCTGCTAGCGGCTGCCGCTGTTCGTGGAGGCGGGATTTGGACCTATTCATTCATGAGGCTGAAAAATTCTTTCGAGGAGCGAACGTCAGGAAAGGAACGACGCTTTTTGAAGCAGGCCATGTACACAATGTGAAAGAGGTGGAGTCGTGCGACGGGAGCGAAGTCGTAGCTCGGTGCATTGCGCAGACAAGCATCACTGCGCCATCGAAAACGATCAAATTAACGCTAAGAAATATTTCTATATAATGCCTGTCAGCGCTGCACTCTCACTGAGTTTTTTTTTTTATGTAGCTATCTTCCAGTAGATAGCTTGTTGCCGCGAGCTGCAGTTGCAAGGCAGGCAAATGTAAACCCGCTGCTGCCGTTGCTGTGTTTTTGGAGCGATGTGAAACGCTCTCCAAAACGAGCCGCCCGCAAGCCTGGGGTGTTCCTGCATTAGAAAGGCTTACCCTGAACTTTCAAAGACGGCCAGGCGGCACAACATTGAAGGTAATTAGAAAACTCCAGTTTCTGAGCGAACGGCGCAAACCTGACTTCATAACATTCTCGTTTGCCGTACCTTCGGTGTTCGATGTGGAATACCCTGTTCAAACTACGCCTTGAAATGATATGTGCCCATTGCATAATCTGCCACTCATATTTTCTCTTTTTCAGCAACTGCCAGGCCATTATCGCTACAACTTGTGCGTCAGTATTTTGGTGATATTGATGTCAAATGAACGAGCTTTTGCAAGCAGAAGAGAATGCAAGCTGCAGCGAAGCGCCTGTGCGCACTGAAACTGCCGCAGGAAATATAAAACTTTTTGACTGGCATTCTGCAAAAAAGAAGTATCCCGGCTATTTCATGCAGGATTCTTGCACAAATTGGAGCGTGTGCTCAAAAAGCGAAATTTCATTGCAAGGTTTGTTTAATTTCTACGCATTTAGTAAAAGTGCCCTTACTCTTCGACATTAGGATATGTGATTATTGTATTAAATCATCACCCAGTCGTTCAGACGTGGAGGCCAAGAATTATCAGGAACATGTTGCCGTTGCCGCTGAAAACGTGCCTTTACTGTCGAAAAAGACGCTGGACAACAAGGCGCAGTGGTAGCGAGCAAGGATTCTGCGCGTAGCTGGAACTAAGGTAAACGATTCTTTGCAGCGCAAAAGTTGGGCTTCTTCGTAAGGTGTTACTGCGGGGAGTTTCGGCGTGGCTTTTTAAGCCCACATATTGTTGACAGCCAAGTCAATGACCGGAAATCGTGGATGCAAGAAGCGGGAAGGATTCCCAGTAGCATTCCTCCGAGTCTGCTGAATTTGCCATGGGTCAAAAACCTGTCTAGGAGGTAATGCATGAGTCAAGTAAGCGTCTTCCGCACGGGTTTGACCATTGTTTGACCAGAAACCGCGCGCGTGTGTTGCCCGTCGCGAAGGGTGGGCCGTCTCTCAATGTCGCGTTGGAAATCCATAAAACCTTGTCCGAGGCGAATTTATATATGTATTATTGCATCCTACAACACAGCAATGTGTCCTGCTGTTGTTAAGTGCCATTTTGTGTTCGGGAAGGAGGCGCATCTAACTCCAGCGCGCGTCGCGCTGGAGTTAGATGCGCAGGGTGCCCATACGTACGGACCCAACGATTCCTTGGTATGGTCATCGACCGAAACCTCGATCTCTTGGATATCCATTTTAAAAACTCCGTGCGAGAATAGCCGCAGCATCACAAATCTTCAAATTTATGGCAGGAACATGATAGGGCTGCAATTGCCGCTCTATGCTTCTCCTTCATGAGGCCTACGTTGATGGTCTATTGCGATATAGTTTGCCGATTTTGCAGAAAATCTCAGCTACAGATAAGAAGACTCTGCAGGCAGCGCGAAACACCGGCCAGCGGATCTGCCTTGGCATCCCGAACAGCTCCTCCATCTCGGCAACCGTTGCGGATGCAGGATGTCTACCACTCGAAGTCATCGCCGCAGAGGTAACAATTCTAACCAGTCTACGTAGTGTACCTCAAGGGAATAAACATTTCTCGCATCGAGTCCTTGTAACCCACAGCAATTCCGACTTTGGTCAAGCTATTGCGTCTTCCTGTCATCAGTCAGCCACGAAAACTACTGGCTCCAACTTGTCTTCCTTGGACTCTCTCACCTCTTGTAATCAAACAGTTCATACCGGATGTCCCCGCGAAGAACGGCATGCCGCACGCTGGGCTGCTACACGCTGCTCTGAACTACTTAGCTGAGCAGTATTGGCAAGACACATACATCTTCTCTGATGGCTCAACTTCTAACGACCCCTCATCATGGGGCATTTATGTGACCTCATCGGGACAAATGCTTTCGTGAATCCTACAGCATAAGACATCCTGAACCACAAAAGAGCTCACTGCGGCATCCTGGCCAATGAGAAAGCAGACAAAGCAGCCCGCAAAGCTCTAAAGCGTGGTAACTATAAGCAGGTCTTCTTCACAAAATCAGATGCAACTCATCTCGCTCAGCATGAAAATAACATACTCTGGAGCTTGCCAAGTCATCACTACCCCCTCTGTATTCCATCGACCCACAGCTCAAATCAAGACTACCACTGGGGCTCCCGCGTCATCTAGGAAGAATTTATCATTGTCTGCGTCTTAATGTTGCATTTGCGAACAGTCTACCATACCGTTTCAAGGAAGTAGACAGTCCGTATAGTGACAATTGCGGCTCACTTAAGACTGCACTTGATTTCTCTTCGAATGTCCAGCGTACGCCAACGAACGTGCGCCCTATGGATAATGCATGCAGTCCGTCACTTAAGTGCCACTCACAGTGGACTCTGTATTAGGTCCTTTAGGCTGCCAGAGACAGCAGCGACGTGGAGTGTCATTCTTATTTGCCTATTTAGACGCTATTGGTGTTTTAGACGAATTCTAAATTTCCCGAACACGTAAATATCCGGCTGTACATGCACAGAACTTGACTTCGGTCTCATCCAAAGAACCTAGCGTGCAGTGAACTGTGGCATTACAACGCTCTTCAATGACCGGACTCTTTTCTAGCACCCTTCTTCCATCTTTACTCTCCAGTTCCCTCCTTTTCGCAAAGTAGTATGTCAGCGAATATTCAGGCCGGCAAAAATCTCTTTTTCATTAAAGAGCGCTGTCTCTATCTCTACGTGGCCGATGACGCGACCGCCTACAACAAGGAGTTCTGTCTGCAGTCAGTTCGACGTGCTGATCCACGCATGCGCGCGCGCTGTGGTGATAGATACAGGCATACCCGAACGCTGTCACGTGGCATGGTTTCTTTTTATGACTAGGCTTTAACATTATCGCCGGACCCTTCCTCCTGAGTTTTTTTTTTTTCTCCATGATCTAAACTGCTTGCGGCATTAAAATATTTACTGTCTTCTTTCCCTTGAGACAGTGTGCGTCGGATAAACCCACGCGAACTGGAAAATAACTCAAGCAATTTGTTTTTGGAAATCATAGCAGTGGTTGGAGACAAGGAGAGCAACTCGGCTTCCCCTGCTACCACCACCGTCGCCTGACACACAAACACAAAAAAAAAATCGCGCTGATACTGACTTCCATTATGTGTTGAAAATACGAAAGCGTTCGAAGCGGTTGACAACTTTACCCGAAGTGAGATGTGGTTGTTGTGAGACCCAGGTTGCTCTACCCCAGCAATGCAGTGAAGGGTTCCGCCAAGCCTTTTTTTTTGCCCAGAGATTTTTATTCGGTAGGGTCTGCATTTTGAACCGAGGCCCTCTGTTGTCCGAGTTCTTTTCTTCCCAGTGAATTGTCGACACCACCCGCCACCTGCCACAGTTGGCAGGTGGGGACTTCAGGCAGTAGAACCTCGTCTGGTGACGCCGCTTCCATCCTGACCGCGGGCACTCTCTGGCGTGGTGACGTCATTTCTGGTGTGTAACTTCACGTCCCTCCAGTCAATGGGATTTCTAGGGTCTGGGGACGTCACTTCCCGCCAACTATTGGGTGAGTTTTGTGACTGACGACACATTTTTTTGATGCATACGCATTACTAGTCCTAGGGCCGGATTAAGAAAAATGGGGGTCCTTTGCTAGTGCGCATGTAGGCCCCCTCTCCCTTTCCCCCACTGACCCCCCTGCTACACTACTGGAATATATCCCATGTTTCATTGCAATTCAATCTAATTAGAAAGAACGGAGTGCGATCAATGGTATTCATGCAAGAGTAACGCAGTAGCATTAGTTTTACAGCGCACAAAACACAACGCAACTCTTGGAATGCGTGACACGTGTCCGTCTGTGGACGAGCGCCGAACTCCACGAAAGAGCCACGTGAGCCGACCGACAACTTGCGGGGCTGCACTGCAGCGCGCTGCAATGCCTACTCTCCTCTTTCAATGACACTGTACTCAAGCCGACAGACGGGTTTTTGTTCGCAGAACTGTTTTTAATGCTAACGCATCAAAGAAAACCAAGCTGAGATAGCTTCCTACAGTTGAGCTGGGTGCTCCGGCAGCGACTAGGAATTAGAAACACTCGTTAATTAGTGTCACGAGAGGGTATTATTAAAAGTTATTAAAAGTTATTTGATTACACAATGAACGTTTACTACTGCCCTTATGGGGCACATTTGAATAGCAGAATTTAAGTCCTGGATCACTGGTGAGCGTGCTCGGCGCTGAGCCGAGTACCCGGTTTCGAACCCAGCCGCGCAGCGGCATCGTTTTGGTGGAGGCGAAATCCAAAAAGGCGCCCGTGTGCTGTGCGATTTCAGAGCTCGTTAAAGATCCCCAAGTGGTCAAAATACTTCCTGAGCGCTCCACAACAGCACCTATTCTTTCTTTTTTTTTTTGCTGCCGCGGTGGATCAGTGGCTATGGTGCTCGGCTGCTGACCTGAAAGATGGGGGTTCGATCCCAGCCACTTTGGTCGAATTTCGATGGAGGCGAAATGCTAGAGGCCCGTGTACTGTGCGACGTCAGTGCACGTTAAAGAACCCCAGGTGGTTGAAATTTTTGGTTGGTTTATAGGGTTTAACGTCCGAAAGCGACTAAGGCTATGAGAGACGCCGTAGTGGAGGGCTCCGTAAATTTCGACCACCTGGGGTTCTTTAACGTGCACTGATATCGCACAGTATACGGGCCTCTAGCATTTCTCCTCCAAAGAAATTCAGCCGCCGCGGCCGGGATCGAACCCGCGTCTTTCGGGTCAGCAGCCGAGCACCATAACCACTGTGCCACCACGGCGGCTGAAATTTTTGGAGCCCTTCACTAAGGCGTCTCTCATAGCCTCAGTTGCTTTGGGACGTTCAACCCCCATAAACCAATGCACCAACAGCATCTCTTTCTCTCCTTTCATTCCCACCTTCCTTCCTCCTCTCAAGACACGGTTGAGGTGTCCACCTAGAAGTGAGGCAGTCACTGCGCCTTTTATTTCCTCAAAAATTAAATTTCACCTGGCTCTACAAAACCAATCGCCCCAAAAAAGAACGAACAAACAAATTGCCGTGGCGGTCACATTGGAGGCGAAATGCTAGAGGCCCGTGCACTAAGCGATATCAGTGCACTTTAAAGAAACCGAGGTGGTCGAAATTATCCGGAGCCTTCCACTACGGCGTCCCGCATAGCCGGAGTGTTTGGGATGTTAAACAACATAAACCTAAACATAACAGAACTGCCCGAAGACGATGGGACAAAAGAAGGCATGAATGCACACAGTGCAGTGTGTGTGTGTGTGTGTGTGTGTGTGTGCGCGCGCGCGCGCGCGTGTGTGTGTGCGTGTGTGTGTGTGTGTGCGTGTGTTGTTGTGTGTATTCGTGCCTTCTTTTGTCCCGTCGTCTTCGCGCAGTTCTGTTTTGCTCTAACCATGAACCGAATAGCCCAACATCATGTCTTACCTAAACATAAACCCATAAACGAGTGTTTCGATTTCCTAGTGGCTGCCGGAGCACAAAGTGAAACTGCTAGAAGCTAGAACAGCCTGATTTCTTTTTAAATTTGGTAAATCTAAAGAAGAAAAGCCGATGTTGTACAAAATAATCCTGACGACCAAATGTCATATCTGTGCGAAATTCGAATTTGAACAATCCAACGGTGTAGCAGAGAGAAGCATTCTACTGTGCGCGTTTATTTTCTCCACAGTCTGTATATTTGTAAGCCATGCAGAGGGCGCAAAGCAAGTATTTTTTACATGTTGCTCCGCACTGCATATTAGCGGAAATATGTGTCGTATCAAACATTATTTAGTGGATATTTAGCGTATTATGAAAGCAGTTCCAGCAGAATGCTTGGCGGCGAGGCGGGATGTTCCGACTGTTATGGCGACGCCAGGATTCTCAAATTCGATACACCTTCAACACTACACCTTCAGACGCCACTGGACGGGGGGATTGACAGAAAACCACGAAAACCTTTCCGCAATCCGTAAGCAACCGCGTATATCGCTTCGTAAGAAAGGGGGCCCCCTCGGGGTGGCGGGAGATTCCTGTTTTTGCAGCTCGAGAAGCTCTCCCCGACTGATTATAATCAGTCAGATTATAACGAGGAGATGGGCCCCCACCTTATGTAACATCGCTTAGCCTATAGGCTAAGCGATGTTACATACGGTGGGGGCCCATCTCCTCGTCATTGCCCACGGTTCCAAATGCTAAGCACTTAGAATAAATGTGTCCCTTCTCCTGCTGTCGGAGGTGAGGCCCTGGGCTGCAGCCCCCTTAGACCCCCCTTAATCCAGCGCTTAGACCCCCCTTAATCCATGTCGGCGGTTTCGGTGCCGCAAAACGTGTCGTCAGCGATTACAGTGAAATATAAAAATATATCTTCAAATTATATAGTTGTAGTCGATGCGGGGTGATGTGACGATGCCAGGCAAAAAATTTGGTTCTTATCGAGTGATTACTTAATTAACCAGAGCCAAAAAAAGCGACTTAAAATAGGTGTGGTCGGGCCAGAGTGGCGCGACATTTCAATCATCGAAAGTGCCGTACCACGTGAGGAACCACGTGATTGGTCTACGTGACCGCAAGTGTGGGCGGAACCAACACGCGGCCTCAAATTTTAAAGTTTGAAACGAAGCGTGGTGGGAATTAGACGAATTACACAAATTCTCTTATTCAGATGATTAAGTGATCGATGAGGAATTGATACGTTATTTATTTGTGATCCATAAGTTTCTGATAAGTGATCGATAAGGAAATGATAAATTATCGATAAGGAATGATACATGGTTGACAACGAATGGTAGTGGTCAATAAGTAATAGATATATGATCGAGAACTTAACAATAAGTGATCGATTATTATCAAAGAGTGATTGATAAATGACCGATAAGTAATGATGACTGATCTATGAGCGATGAAAAAGAATTGACGGGTGATCGATAACTGATTTATAATGAATTGATAAGTAATCGATGCGTGCAATGAGCAATTTTGTGCGTGATATAAAATACGTGTCATCTAGAAAAGGTACCGCAGAGTTTGCGGGTGATGAGGGAGTAACATTCCGACGTGCCGAGGAGGCGTGCATGCCTTTTCATTACTCTAATGCCAGTTGCCGCAGTGCCCTCACTCGGCTCACCTATATATAGAACGCCGACACGCGTCGTACACGACTCACCTAGAGTGCAAAAAAGCAACTTCAAATTAGGATGCCCGATTGCCTTCGCACTACTCCAATGCGGATTACCGCAGTGATCTCGAATTTTTTATTTTTTGCCTGACGAGCCTGCTGATACTATATTATATTAAAAGGCCAGTGATCTCTCCCGCCGATTGCCCTAATCTAAAGACACCGTCGCCAGGTCACATGACATGAGTGGCACAATTTTGAGCGCTTCCACATGTCGCCGCCAACTCAGCTAGGCACGCCCGGGAAGCATTCCCGCAGAGTGGCGGCTAATTCCCGAGTTTACAACGTCCTTTAATTCGGGGAAAAGTCTCTCGTACAGCGATCGCTTTGCAAATATATAGCTCTGCTAAGCCTTCTTAGAGCACCTTACAATGACTGTCTGTTGTAACGAAGGCGCTGTAAGGTAGGTGGTGGGTGCTCAAATTGCCACCGGAGCGTTGTAGCCCAGGTAGGCTGCGTTAGATTAGTGGAGGTTGTGTAACTTACATGACATGTAAAGGGTGTACTAACCGTTACCTTTGTGGAGGAGGAAACGGGGCGGAAAGAGTGGCGCGAAAGCCGTGTGGCGATGAATGCACGCGAGACGCGCCCTGACAGTGAGGCTCGTATAGTGGCAGATATGCTTTCAATGTAGTTCAGGATGATTTCAATATCACACCGCTTGCTTGTCGCCCGAGCAGTGGGAAATTCCTCACCACCGTCACTTGACGAAGTGGCCTGCTCTCGGGACGCTTGCAGGTCTGCAGCTCTGCTAATGCTTCTCGCGGATGGAGTCGATGCGGTTGTGGGCAAACACATACCGTCCAAGAGCCTAAGGAGAGCTACGCAGGACTTAAGTGAAAAGCAACGCTTCATGCTTTTTTATAACACTGTTAACGGAGTGTGTCCTTTGGCGCGTTCTACCGGCAGGGGCACACTTTTTTTGTAGCGAAAGGTACACTACTACAGCTACGCCGCATTTCGCCGTGTGCCTCAGAATGACCTTGAAATGACCTTGACATAAGTTATGTTTAGTGTTGCTAGGATCATATACGTAACCTTGTGTGGTGCACTTAGTGGGTCACGTTTAACCTTGAACTTTAATGAAAGAAAAACATTTCGGCGTGAGCCTCCCAATGACCTCGAAACGACCTTGAGATGATGGCCGCACATCTGTCTTGCAATGTATAGTTCACCTTGGCGCTGCACCACTTGACGTTCCACCTCGATTTTTGACAGTTATGACGTCAGGCTATGGGGTATATAAGCCGGAGCTGTGCGCTGAGCTTTTGCTACGTGAAAACTCGGCTCAGCAGAGTTGAACAACTTCTTAGAGAAAGCTACACTAGGCTAGCAGAAGCGCATTTCGCGGTGCCTGCCAAAGGCCACTACTGCGCAAGCGCCGTTACCATGGAAACCAGTGCCACGGCAACCATGGCACCGCAGCCGCTGCGTCGCACAGCGCATGCGCAGAGTTGCGCCGCGCAGCTGGGATACAAGCCCGAAGCGATGCGCTCGCTCCTAAGAGGCGCACCATGGAAGAAGGAGAGCGGCCTTGCTCGTCACGGCAGCAGTATAGGCTGCGTGAAATGGAGTCTTCCGATCCCGAAGTCGTCGCATCGTACAAGGCCGGCCGACAGCGTTAACAAGAGGCGAGAAAGGCTAGGCGGGCGGCCGAGATGCCCAAGGAACGAGAGGAACGTCTCACAAAGAGACGCCGCCAAGCTGCTGAGCGACGACGGCGTGTCGCCACTGAAATGTCACTAGACGAAACTGCTTTTCGCTACGTATATCCTGGCCTAGTTGAGCTAAGCCACTCCCACTTTTTTTGTGTGTGTGGAAAAGCGATAAACAGCAGCGGCGCGGTGGGTCCGCCACGCCCGGGGGTGAACAGATGAGAACAGGTCCCATTTTTTGCGGCGAGCGAATCCACTTCGCTCGCCGGATTTTTGGACTAGTGTGAACACATCTTTACACTGGTAACTTTCCTTCGGGTACCTCCCCTCCGTTCTCCCTCATAGTCCAGCCTGAACGGCTAAACCCGCGGGATGTTTTTTTTTCCTCCTCCCTCTGTTGTTGGGTCCCCCCCCCCCCCCCCCCTGCACTTGCGGCCAGGAGGAGCGACATGTTCCCGAGTTCTGCCACGAAGGTTGCTGCATTGCCAGGCACGCTGTCGACCATCTCAGCTCAGTTCGACACGCCTGTAAATGAGCAAGCAGAGGCCTTCTTGGTGGGAAGGTGCTACCCTATACGTACGGACCCAACGATTCCTTGTTATGGTCATCGACCGAAACCTCGATCTCTTGGATATCCATTTTAAAAAACTCCGTGCGAGAATAGCCGCAGCATCACAAATCTTCAAATTTATGGCAGGAACATGATGGGGCTGCAATTGCCGCTCCATGCTTCTCCTTCATGAGGCCTACGTTGATGGTCTTTTGCGATATAGTTTACCGATTTTGCAGAAAATGTCAGCTACAGATAAGAAGACTCTGCAGGCAGCGCGAAATACCTGCCAGCGGTTCTGCCTAGGCATCCCGAACAGCTCCTCCATCTCGGCAACCGTTGCGGATGCAGGATGTCTACCACTCGAAGTCATCGCCGCAGAGGTAACAATTCTAACCAGTCTACGTAGTGTACCTCAAGGGAATAAACATTTCACGCACCGAGTCCTTGTAACCCACAGCAATTCCGGCTTTGGTCAAGCTATTGCGCCTTCCTGTCATCAGTCAGCCACGAAAACTACTGGCTCCAGCATTTCTTCCTTGGACTCTCTCACCTCTTGTAATCAAACAGTTCATACCGGATGCCGCCGCGAAGAACGGCATGCCGCACGCTGGGCTGCTACACGCTGCTCTGAACTACTTAGCTGAGCAGTATTGGCAAGACACATACATCTTCTCTGATGGCTCAACTTCTAACGACCCCTCATGATGGGGCATTTATGTGACCTCAACGGGCCAAATGCTTTCGTGAATCCTACAGCATAAGACATCCTGAACCACAAAAGAGCTCACTGCGGCATCCTGGCCAATGAGAAAGCAGACAAAGCAGCCCGCAAAGCTCTAAAGCGTGGTAACTATAAGCAGGTCTTCTTCACAAAATCAGATGGAACTCATCTCGCTCAGCATGAAAATAACATACTCTGGAGCTTGCCAAGTCATCACTACCCCCTCTGTATTCCATCGACCCACAGCTCAAACCAAGACTACCACTGGGGCTCCCGCGTCATCTAGGAAGAATTTATCATTGTCTGCGTCTTAATGTTGCATTTGCGAACAGTCTACAATACCGTTTCAAGCAAGTAGACAGTCCGTATAGTGACAACTGCGGCTCACTTAAGACTGCACTTGATTTCTCTTCGAATGTCCAGCGTACGCCAACGAACGTGCGCCCTATGGACAATGCATGCAGTCCGTCACCCAAGTGCCACTCACAGTGGACTCTGTATTAGGTCCTTTAGGCTGCCAGAGACAGCGACGTGGAGTGTCATTCTTATTTGCCTATTTAGACGCTATTGGTGTTTTAGACGAATTCTAAATTTCCCGAACACGTAAATATCCGGCTGTACATGCACAGAACTTGACTTCGGTCTCATCCAAAGAACCTAGCGTGCAGTGAACTATGGCATTACAACGCTCTTCAATGACCGCACTCTTTTCTAGCACCCTTCTTCCATCTTTACTCTCCAGTTCCCTCCTTTACACAAAGTAGCATGTCAGCGAATATTAAGACCGGCAAAAATCTCTTTTTCATTAAAGAGCTCTGTCTCTCTCTACGTGGGCCATGGACCGACCGCCTACAACAAGGAGTTCGGTCTGCAGTCAGTTCGACGTGCTGATCCGCGCTTGCGCGCGCGCTGTGGTGATAGATACAGGCATACCCGAACGCTGTCAGGTGGCATGTTTTCTTTTTATGACTAGGCTTTTACATTATCGCCGAACCATTCTTCCAGAGTTTTTTTTTTTTCTGCATGATCTAAACTGCTTGCGGCTGTAAAATATTTACTGTCTTCTTTCCCTTGAGACAGTGTGCATGCGATAAACCCACACGAACTGGAAAATAACTCAAGCAATTTGTTTTTGGAAATCATAGCAGTGGCAAGAGACAAGGAAAGCAACTCGGCTTCCCCTGCTACCACCACCGTCGCCTCACAAAAAAAAAAAAATCACACTGGTACTCACTTCCATTATGTGTTGAAAATACGAAAGCATTCGAAGCGGTTGACACCTTTACCCGAAGTGAGAGGTGGTTTTTCTGAGACCCAGGTTGCTCTACCGGAGCAATGCAGTGAAGGGTTCCGCCAAGCATTTTTTTTTGCCCAGAGATTTTTATTCGGTAGGGTCTGCATTTTTAACCGAGGCCCTCTGTTGTCGGAGTTCTTTTCTTCTCAGTGAATAGTCGGCATCACCTGCCACAGTTTGCAGGTGGACGCTTCAGGCAGGAGAACCTCGTCTGGTGACGCCGCTTCTATCCTGGTCGCGAGCATTCTCCGGCATGGTGACGTCATTTCTGGTGTGTTAACGTCATGTCCTTCCAATCAATGGGATTTCTAGGGCCTGGTGACATTACTTCCCGCCAGCTACTGGGCGAGTTTTGTGGCTAACGAGACATTTTTTTTTAATGCATAAGCATTACTAGGCCATGTCGGCGGTTTCGGAGACGCAAAACGTGTCGGCAGCGATTACAGTGAATTCTAAAAATATATCATCAAATTATAAAGTTGTAATCGAAGCGGGATGACGATGCCAGGCAAAAAACTTGGTTTTGATGGAGAGATTAGTTAGTTTATTAGAGCCAAAAAAACGACCAAAAATTAGTGTGGCCGGGCCAGCGTGGAGCGAAATTTCAATCATCGAAAGTGCCGTACCACGTGAGGAACCACGTGATTGGACCACGTGACCGAAAGTGTGGGCGGAACCAACACGCGGCTTCAAATTTGAAAGTTTGAAAAGAAGCGTGGTGGGAATTAGATAAATTACACAAATTCTCTCATTCAGATGATTAAGTGATTGATGAGGAATTGATAAGTTATTTATTTGTGATCCATAAGTTGTTGTGACGACCCCACATAATGAGCAGGTCCACACGGGACGGAGAGGCAAGAAGACACCGTATGGCTCAGTTTAAACAAAATGATGTATTCAATAATTATACATTGTACATCAGAGGCTGGGGTGTCCGAGCTTACGTGGCGACGCCGTCATGGGGGCGATGGAGGGGCTCCGGAGTTGCGATCCGTCGGTTGCTGGCAGAAGCTGCGCGCCGTCCGGCTTCGGCGCTGAAGGACCCTTTTTCTGTACGATGTCGTCCTGAGCGTGCTTTTCGTCCGCACTGGCCAGCTATATGTGCTCCGCCGGCCACGCCCGATCTCCTGTCTTCCAGGCTGGATTGTTTCCTTCTTCCTCCTTTCCACGGCGGCGCCTGCGGCACCCCCGACCTCCCTCGTTGGGATGTCGTTTGTCTCCCGCCGGCAGCTTTCTTCTCTTGTCGGGTTGTCAGCCTCCCCTGCCGACCTCCCTCGTTGGGATGTCGTTTGTCTCCCGTCGGCAGCTTTCTTCTCTTGTCGGGTTGTCAGCCTCTCCTGTGTCCTTGTACGGCCAGGCAGCCTCATTGGGCTGGCTTTCCCTCCCGCCGGCGTCTTTGTACCATTGTACCCCTTCAGTGGCTTTGCCGCCGCTGGGGGCTCCGTCTACGCGGCGCCGTCGAACGCGGACCGTTTAAGGGGAGACAAGGGAGTAGGACGGTTGAGCACAGAGAAGATTCCGCCGAAGATATGGGCCCTGGTAGCTCACGCACGGAACGTCACATTGTTGATAAGTTATCGATAAGGAATTGATAAATTATCAATAAGGAATGATACATGGTTGACAACGATGGGTAGTGGTCAATAAGTAATTGATATACGATCAAGAACTGGTCAATAAGTGAGCGATTAATGATCAAGGAGTTATTGATAAATGTCCGATAAGTAATGATGACTGATCTATGAGCGATGAAAAAGAATTGACGGGTGATCGATAACTTATTTATAATGAATTGATAAGTAATCGATGCGTGCAATGACCAATTATGTGCGTGATATAAAATACTTGTCTGCTAGAAAAGTTACCGCAGAGTTTGCGGGTGATGAGGGAGTAACATTCCGACGTGCCGAGGAGGCGTGCATGCCTTCGCATTACTCCAATGCTAGTTGCCGCAGTGCCCTCACTCGGCTCACCTATATATAGAACGCCGACACGCGTCGTACGCGGCTTACCTAGAGTGCAAAAAAATCAACTTCAAGTTAGGATGCGCGATTGCCTTCGCACTACTCCAATGCGGATTACCGCAGTGATCTCGAATTTTTTTTTTTTTGCCTGACGAGCCTGCTGATACTATATTACATTAAAAGGCCAGTGATCTCTCCCGCCGATTGCCCTAATCTAAAGACACCGTCGCCAGGTCACATGACATGAGTGGCACAATTTTGAGCGCTTCCACATGTCGCCGCCAACTCAGGCACGCCCGGGAAGCATTCCCGCAGAGTGGCGGCTAATTCCCGAGTTCTACAACGTCCTTTAATTCGGGGGAAAGTCTCTCGTACAGCGATCGCTTTGCAAATATATAGCTCTGCTAAGCCTTCTTAGAGCACCTTACAATGACTGTCTGTTGTAACGAAGGCGCTGTAAGGTAGGTGGTGGGTGCTCAAATTGCCACCGGAGCGTTGTAGCCCAGGTAGGCTGCGTTAGATTAGTGGAGGTTGTGTAACTTACATGACATGTAAAGGGTGTACTAACCGTTACCTTTGTGGAGGAGCAAACGGCCCAGTCAAAAATTCCTTCAGCCTATCGGTCTGAAGGCTGAAGGAACCCGTAATTTGGGCCTGTTGGGCTGTTGGTGATGGGCCTGTTGGGCTGTTGGTGTTGGGCCTGTTGGGCTGTTGGTGTTGGGCCTGTCGGGCCTGTTGGTGTTGGGCCTGTCGGGCCTGTTGGTGATGGCCTGATGGTGATGGACCTGTCGGTGTCAGACCTGTTGGTTCTAATGGCGTCGGCCTGTTGGCACAGATCCTGCTTGCAGGTATCGGGATAGTGTTAGGCCTAATGAGGGACGCCAGTCCTAATGGCGCACCATAGATAAGTTTTTTCATCACTCAGAAATGTGTGCTGCACATTGCGCATGATAACATAGCTTCTTCGATTAGTGCATCGCAAGCTGTTGCAAAAAGGCAGCGCCTGCTACTAATAATATTTTCCAATTAAGCTGGCCAAAAGGGTCTGTAATGCCCTACGATATATATACTGACAACCAGATTTAGGGCAAACGAAAGCTTTATTATAAAATAGAAACCTGTAAAGAGGAAGATGATCAGCAGTCAGAGCAGCAGAACCGAGGCGAGGCGCGAGATGAGAAGACGACGATCGGCAGCTGAAGCAGCAGAGCCGACGCGCGGCGCGAGACGAGAGCGTGAACTGTTCCGGGACCGGACCTGTCCTTGCCCGCTCTAACCGGCCTTCACAACTGTCAATAAAGGCCGTTACATCTTGGTGGAGGTGCGGGGTAGCGGAGAGGCGTCTTTTCGGGTGATTTTGTTGAGGCGCCAGTAGTCAACGCAAAAGCGGATAGAGCCGTCTTTCTTGGTGACAAGGACGACGGGGGAAGCCCAAGGACTGTGTGATGGTTGTATGACGCCACGCTGCAGCATATCATTGACCTGGGTGTCGATAACCTGGCGTTCGGTGGCCGAGACGCGATATGGGCGTTGGCGCAACGGCGAATGGGCACCAGTGTCGATCCGATGGGTAACAGCTGAAGTGCGACCAAAACGGTGGTGAGAGAAGTCAAACGATGACCGAAACTTATCTAGCAGGGCCGCAAGCTGGGTCTTCTCCGGTGGCGAAAGATTTGTGTCGATTGAGCCCACAAAGACGGCCTCGGGAACGGGTTGAGGAGACGGTGAGGAGGAAGTAAGTGAAGACACTTGCAGGCGGCAGGAGTCGTCCTCAGAAGGGTCCCAGGCGACGACGGAAGCGAAAGGCTGGACACATCCCAAGCATTCACCATGAAGAAGAGTGGAGGGGCACAGGAATGGATTCGTCAGGGGCAAGGCGCTGCAGCCGGCTGAGACGGCAAGCACGGCGAATGGCAGGGGTAGACAGTGGCGAGAAGCAGAGGAGTCGGACGGGATGAAGATGACAGGGCCGTTGGATCCAGAGTCGCAATGAACAGAGGCGAGCACAGCAGAGCACAGCGGGATCATGACGTCATCAGCCACAGTCAGCTTGGAGCACAAGTTAGTGGAAGCGTTCACAGAGTCGTCGCCGAAGGGAAGAAGGGCGACTTCGGAACGAGCGCAGTCGATGACAACGTCATGTTGGGAGAGAAAGTCCCAGCCTAAGATGACGTCGTGAGACGGCCATGGGAAGACGATGAATTCAACAATATACAGAACGTCCTGAATAGTAACTCGGGCTGTACATGCCCCCAAAGGCGCAATAAGTTGCGAATTAGCGGCGCGAAGCATAAAACCATATAGCGGAGTCATCACTTTTCGTAACTGGCGGCACAATTTCTCACTTAGTACAGATACAGCAGCACTGGTGTCAACAAGCGCGAAAGCATCGGTGCCCTCCACAGAAACCGCGATCAAATTTGTCGGAGAAAGTCGAGGTCTTGAGCTTGGTGACAAGCAAGCAGTTCTTGCCTCCGGAACTGCGGGCACTAGTTTTCCGAAGGGGGAAGAGGGACGACGGCGCATCGGGGAAACCGAGCGACGACGCGGAGATGGAGCACGGCGGCGAATAGACGGCCTGAGATCGGAGGAAGCAGTGGTCTCAGAAGGCGAAGTGCGGTGAAAAGGCTGGGGAGGGGCATAGGCGTAACCTCGAGGGTCAGTATTGGCAGCAGGGGACAACACTTGGCGGCGGCAGGGACGCATCACATGGCCAGGAATGCCGCAGACATAACAAATGGGTAGGTTGTCCGGTGTCCGCCATGGACGGAAACGTTGCGGTGGTGGCCAGGCAGGACGAAATGGTGTCGACTGCGGTGGATGCTGGTACGAAACGAACGTTTCTGGGCGGGGATGCCTGACGGCTTCGGCATAGGTAAGTGGCAAAATAAATTTATACATCATGACCTCCAATTTTTCGTTGCACGTCCCCCAGCTTCTGTGAGATGTGAGAGGTGCATGCGCACGGCTTTCAGTCTCTTCTCTGCGAGCTCCTTTGGTATGTCTCCCATGTAGATATGAAACGAGCTGCACAATAGAACACAAAATAGGCCACATTTGAACACAACTAGATACATGATAAATGCAAAAGTGAGATTCAGAATTACCACTCTCATTGTAAAAACACAGAAACGAATGTTCGCCATTAAAGGGGCCATGAAGCCTACTTTCGTGCATACCCTTGTTGTAGCATTTAATTCCCAACACATTAAATTACAATACCCAAAACGTTTCAGTTGATTCCGTGCGGCAGATATCTTTAAAACGATTTTCGTTTCCTTTGCGAACTGACTGCTTGTCTGGCAACCTCTGATTGCTGACGACACATGGGCCTACCCACTCCGCGTCTGCTGTGTGTTGTTGGATGCATTGAGATGCTTGCATGAAAACCAAAGACAGAGATTACTCGAAACAACGGGCAATGCTATTTATACATTCTGTGCAGATATGTCAATTGCACTATCTTTGTCGCAGCAAGATCGGAGAACGCGCACAATGACTTGCCACCAGTCGTTGAGAATGCTAATTTCACAACCAAATAGATAAATCAGGTTACTGGCAGAACGGATCTTAGCGAGAGCCACACAAACAGTGTGGAGATCTCTGAAAGTGCTGTGATAGAGCCTGCATGAAGAAACGTATGGGCATAACACACCTTGCAAAAACTAAACGTCACTTTTGCCCGACTTTGCAGTTTTGGATGCAATAAGGACATTGCAGTTGTTACAAACCTCGGATACAATGAACAGGATCTCCATGACTATCACGCTTTCTGTAAGTGAGCGCGACTGTATTTGGCTGAAGCAAAGTTTGATTGCCTAGGTGTTACTCAAAGCAAAGAAAAAAAAAGCACTAGCACCTTTCAGAGAAGACTTTTTCCGGTGTAAGTGCCGGTTTCGCCTCTGTTCTGCCAAGAGACTGGCACTTATTTGAAAGCACGCCAGTCACGCTGCGGCTCTTCAGCTCATCAGGTGTCCAATACACCTGAGTAGCACCGCGGCAGAACATTGAGTCTGTTGGTGCTCTCAGGAGCATCTGCCAGGCACCAGGCTCCATCCAGAGCCCACTGCCTGCATAGACCTGCAGCAAACGTGGAGAATTTCGCATTTGTACACATTAACAGCAGTGAATCAAGGGATTTTAAATATTTCATAACTTAAAACAAACAGCTGAAAAACATAAAAATTATGTAGGCATGAATGCACTCTTTTACAGCGAGCAGTGTCCAAAATCAGTAGATTTTTTATTTCTAGCCTTATAATTCGAAAAAAAAGAAATTGCTTGCGTGCAACATGAAATATATAGCACAATCTTCTGACAGTTCTAGCTTCTCTTCATTCCGAGTCAAATACCGCCAAAAGTTGAAATAATGTTCTCTGCCCCAATTCAAACAAACTTCAGAAATGAGAATAAATTTCACATACCAACAACTAGGCATACCTGACAGAACAAGGCAGCCTCCTCATGATCAAAAATTATTTGTGTACTAAGAATTTCCTCAGGACAAGAATAACTGCAGACCCATTATGGCATCGTCAGGTAATGAAGTACAAAAATGACAAATTAGAAATGCTGACCTGTGCCTTACATGATATTGTCTGAAACCACACATCTATGCTTTGCACACTACCCTTTTCGGCACACTTACTGGGACTAGTATAAGTTTCTACTGTAAGCTAGCATCATCCTCTAAACTGTACCCATTTCACTATGTACCAGCCCCAATTTAATTAAGAATCATTCACTCACTCTACTATGGTATTTGATACACTATATGACTTAAGAACACGCACAATCACCTTTCCATCATCCCTAGCAGAACCTATCACAGTGTCCTGCCCACCAGGCAGCTGGAGCTGGCAGTCCGCGGCGCTCTCCATCTCCTCGGCTGAGCATACTTTTTTGACAAGAAAAGGAAGTACACAAATATCAATGCACCTCAGCAGCACATATAAGCAAAAAGCAAACTGAGTTCAGTTTGACATTGTGGGCTATCAAGTAAATGAAAAAAATTAAGTATTTTGCTCTCAAGGTAACAGTGAAAGCTTTGCACAGTAGAACCTCGCTGCTGAGTTGATGGGTGCTGCATTTTCCTGGCTGCTACACATTGTAGTGGTCTAGATCTGGCATGATGATAATAGGGTTCCATGCATTATAAACCCTGCTGTTCGTTGCATTGTAACTTCGGCCACATTCCTACACAGTAATACTTGTGAAATAACACCCCATGCCAGCCTAAATGAGAAACGGTGGCGGTCTTATGTTTACTTCTAAAGCGGCTTTACTTGGCCTGGCATGTCTAGCACCACTGTGTTAGGCAGACGGCATTCAGACAGGCTGTGCCATCATCATCAACAGTGGTTGCACTTTTTTGAAGCAGTAGCTTCACTGCTACAGGTGCACGGCTGAGATCGCCATGTACGCAACATGACCTTCAAGTCTGCCACAAATAAAATAAACAAACAAATAAACCTCACAATCAGTGGGATTCAAACTCAGGTCCATTGGGCGAGAGCCAGGTGCGCTAACCACTAAGCTTCAGACCCACGGTGTGACAATTCAATAAAACTGGAGATATACAGGGTGTCCCAGCTAAAAGTAACCAAGCTTGTTAAAAAGAGGATGATCCCTAGCCGAGTGAGACCAACTGAGGGTTGTTGATAGTCACGTGTCCTAGTCTGCAGTATTTTTTTATTATGCAAACGTGATTAATTAGCAAAGACTAATTAGCTAACTTTTTAATTATTGCTTTCAGGAAGAAATTGTCAATGCAGGAGTTGTAGATCCCATAGAAAAATAATCGTTTGCCTTGTTTGCAGCTAAGTACCACTGATACAACTTCTTTTATCTGACTTAAAAGAAAGCCCGCGAAATACAAAAAGAACCACGTGATAGGGAAGCAGTTACAGCGCTCCCAAACGAGCGATCAAGCAACGACATCCGCTTATGTTTGCAACGCTGTCCCGTACAGCTTTTGGCGTCTTGAGGAGGTGGCGAGATATGCACCAGGAACTGCTTATGTGTCATGGAAAGTGAGCGGGTGCTGCTTTTCAAGGAAGTGAAGCGCGGCTCGCATGGAGCGCTTTTTCACGCGTAACCTCGCCTCGAGTGATAGGAATGTGGCCGTGCCGCTAACTTGCACCGTCACGCGCTGAAGAAACGGTCGCCCTAGCGCCGATGCGAGAGTTAATTACGTATATCTCGCAACCATCACAAAACGCCGAACCCCGTTCGGGACAACGTTGCAAAGATAAGCGAATGTCTTTGCTTGGCTGGTCGTCTGGGAGCGCTGAAACTGCTTCCCTATCACGTGGCTCTTTTTGTATTTCGCGGGCTTTCTTTTAAGTCAAATAAAAGAAGCTGTATCAGTGGTACTTGGCTGCAAACACGGCAAACGGTTATTTTTCAAAGGGATCTACAACTCCTGCATTGACACTTTCTTCCTGTAGGCAATAATTAAAAAGTTAGCTAATTTGTCTCTGCTAATTAATCATGTTTGCATAATAAAAAAAAAATACTACAGACTAGGACACGCGACTGGCAACAACCCTCAGTTGGTCTCACTCGGCTAGGGATCATCCTCTTTTTTACAAGCTTCGTTACTTTTAGCTGGGACACCCTGTATATGTGCTTCTTGTATACTAACTGCTAGGTTACACAGCCGCTCATGCAATATCATGGTAATTTGTGATTCGAGCGATTCATGATTGATCAGTGACAGGCGATTTCGAGAGGAGTTTGAAGAGGAATAACAAGAGGAAGACGAAGAATACAAAGAGGAAGATTAGCGCTCCACACGCAGAAAATCTAACACCACGGGTATAGGAAAAAATCAGCTGTGGTTTAGCTTCGGTTAAACCTGGTGAGAAGCAGTAGTTTCACGTAGCTACGTGCGGCAAAGTCCAAAGAAACAACAATCTTTCAACAAGCCGAGAAACTAGAAACAAACAAAGCTTTGCAAAGCGCAGCCACATGAAGCTACCGCTTCTCGCCATGTTTAATCAGAGCTAAACCACAGCTAATTTTTTCTTCACCTATCCTTGTTTCTTTGTAATTGTGCTGCTAGTGTTAGTGTGGCTGGCGCGATTGATTTTGTCCTTCCGCACCTCATCACATCTTTTGTGACTTCTGGATGCACACAGCAGTGGCAACAAAGAGGACGAGGGCTAGCCTCCGCTGGAACCAACCATTATGTTGGCTGTAGCGGCATTAGACATTCTCAGAAAGTATGTTTGCAACGATCACAACAGCCACATAGCCCCGTAAATTCTGGAGAAATGAGTAGTCCTCATCGGACCTAAGAAAATGCAGCAGACAATGCTGCATGATTTTTTCAAGTGCCAGCACTGCAATAAATGTGTTTAGTTCTTCATTCCTGTCATTTTTAAATTTGTCCTACTTCCTGCCTCTAATGTTTCCTCGCTCTTGCATTTTTTTTTTTTTTGTAGCAAGAGCTATTGGTCGCAAAGTAGCATTTTCACTGCGGCGGTGGTCACACCGTGGTCACACCGCTTCTTGCGCCGCTGCCTAGCAACCGTTGCCAGATGGAGCCGCGCCATCTGGTGCAACGTCAGAGGAGGAGGAGAGCCAGAGATAGCAGTAGGCACAGCAAGAGACCTCCCAGGTCTACGTATGCATTCACTGGACACCCAGAAATCACGCACAAGGGACCGGGAACAGGACTGCCCACGAGGCTGCTGGCGCGCAGCTAGAGGAAGACCGTCGGCATTGCCTTAACGTGAGCCGACCAACTCGGACCACCCTTATTGTTCTCCCATCCCGCTCATAATACCTGACTCTATCATCACACGCCTTTAACAAGAGCAGAGGGGTTTGTCGTGGGACTTTGTCCCAGACATTACTCCATCCATTCCTTCTGGACTTTCTCGCCCGGCCCAAGTTCTCGCTCACAAGGTGCGAGCCGGTGCAGCGTACACCCCGGACATCCCGAGTCGATGGCACCGAACCAGGATCGGCTGCCCCGATTGCCCTGCTGACTCTGTTGATTTGCACCACCTGATCTGGACCTGTCCTGGCACTGCGAGCCTCTGCGCCTGCTACACCTCTGCCTACCACATCCAGACATACGATGACTGGAGGGCCCCCAGTACCGACGCCAAGCGCAAGCTCAGTGCCCTGCTAGACTTCATGTCAGAGACCGACACCCTCACCTTCACCTAACCAACCCACTTCCCCCTTGGGCCTCAGGTCATCCTTGTGATTAAAGATTTATGAATGAATGAGCAGCGGCCTGTATAAGAGGGCGGTTCGTTGAAGCTGTTGTGGCCAGAGATGGAGAGCGAGTCGGAGAGGCTGAAACAAACCAAGCTTAGCTGTTGGAACGAAACAAGGCAAAGGCGACGAGACCGAGGAAGAACATGCAGAACGTCTGAATAAGCGACGCCGTGAAGATGCAGCTCGACGAGTTCGCCTAGCCAATGAAGGTCCATTACCTCTCGCTACGTATGTCTGGCATAGCTGAGCTAAGCCACAGCCAATTTTTTTTAGTCCCGTGAGGAGTACATCAGCAGGGTTATGCTGTATTAAAACTTGTAGAAACATTAATACTATGAGAAACACATCTCAGTGAAGAGTTGATCGGCTGCTACACTAACAGTAGTAAAGCTTTTTGACGGGCTAGTTGGTACATATTCATATTTGAAAGGGTGTGCGCTAAAAAAGACGTACACAGGAAAAAGATAGAGACGACAGGAAAGAAGCGCAACTTCCAACTTTAATGACGACAAAAGAAGCCAGGCGCACATATATATCCGCTGATAAACAGATATGAGCTGCGTGATGGAGCGTGACCCCATCAACCAAACATAAGACAGCGCAAGAAATGCATATCTAAGTGACATTAAAAGAAACACAAGAAAGTGAACATATCAAACACCTGCCGAGGTAAGGTAAAAAAGTGGGATTCGTATCGGCTGACAACAATGCATAACAACATGGGAAAACAGAGCTGTATGAAAGATGACACTGAAAAAGAGGATAACACCATAAAAAAGGCTAACAACATGACGAAATTTTTAACAAAGAACAAGTGAAAGATGGAGATAAAAACCGTGTAAAGGGTGGTAAATAAAGGCACATTGGAACATCTAAAAGGACACTAAAACATAGAGAGGCGAACGGGTTAATAGTCTAGATGTACCCATCCAGAAAGGCAAGTTCATTTCTAGACAGGTTAATGGAAGGCGTGCTAACGCACTTGTCTTTCCTGAGGTGAATAAAAAAGGCCTCGATTACTTCTCTTTCTGTCTTGTCCTGAGCCTTAGCTAGAAACTTGGTTTCATTAAACTTGGGGTAGCAGTTCTGGCAACTGCTGCAGTGTAACGGAAGGTTACCTCCAGACCTGTTCTTCATGGTGACGTTGTGCCTGCGGGCGCGCTCATTGAAACATTTCCCGGTTTGACCCACATACACTTTGCCGCACGTCAAGGGAATCTCGTACACAACATTGGCAGTGCATTGTGTGTACACGGTTTGATGCTTGATATTACAGGCCTTCTTAACACGCTTCCTGGTCACCATCGGACATAATTTCGCCAGTTTGCAAGTAGCCGAAAAAACCAGCCTAACCCCGTGACGAGACGCAACTTTCTTTAAATTGTGTGAAAGACCATGCAGGTAAGGTACCTATAACCTGCACAGGTTTCCGTTCTGTTTGATGTTTAGCATGCTCCGAGGCGGTCAAAGGAGCTGAGACCGGATGCCTCGAAATATTCTTTTCAGGTAAAACGCACAAGCCTGCTTGTCCACCACGTGCCATTGTGTCTGAAAGGGATACGTGGCAAAAAGTTGTGGGTGACTTCCTTCGGTGCCAACTGGACAGAATAGCTGGCGCTTACCCTTACCGCGTTCGAAGCTCAAAGGAAGTGGTGCAGGTACTGGAGGGAGGCAAGGTATCGGCCACAACTGGTTTTTCAATTGACGTTGAGGACTTATTTTACTCTGTGCCTCACGACGGATTGTTGGATGCTGTTCGTGAACATTTGGAAGAATTTGACGAAGTCAGGTTTCAAAATTCTGCCGGTGTCACAACTGAAAAATTTCTGGACCTACTATTGTTTTATTTGGATTCCACTGTTATTTGCTTCCAGGATGAGTTTTACTTGCAAAAAGCCGGAATTTGTATAGGTTCCTCAGTCGCACCGGTCTTATGCGAAATTTTTCTGGCGTCATTTGACCGGCGCCTTGAAGCTAGCTTGAAGGACACAGGGATAACACGTATTTTCAGATACGTCGACGATTATCTTGTCCTTCTTAACGCACCTTCATACTGTGCTGCTGATACACTTGTAGTCCAAATTCTCACTACCTTCTGTTCTTCATCGAGGGGTCTAAAATTCACGCATGAACGAGCAGATCATGATCGACTCCAGTTTCTTGACTTACAGCTTATTTTTACAAATGATCATGTGTGTTGGTCTTATCAGCCGCACTCAAAGAAGTCACTTTTGCCCTATGATAGTGCCCACTCCAAGCTGGTAAAGCTTGGCATAGTATCTCTTTGCATGAAATCTGCATTAGAAAAATCCTGCGGCCACAAGATAGGTGAAAGTTTCCAGTGCCAGATCGACCGAATTTCTGCTGCAGGTTACCCTGCAAATCTGGTCACGAACATGTCTGAAAACCTTTTGCAAAAAATTAAAAACTCGGAGCATGCTAAACATCAAACAGAACGGAAACCTGTGCAGGTTATAGGTACCTTACCTGCATGGTCTTTCACACAATTTAAAGAAAGTTGCGTCTCGTCACGGGGTTAGGCTGGTTTTTTCGGCTACTTGCAAACTGGCGAAATTATGTCCGATGGTGACCAGGAAGCGTGTTAAGAAGGCCTGTAATATCAAGCATCAAACCGTGTACACACAATGCACTGCCAATGTTGTGTACGAGATTCCCTTGACGTGCGGCAAAGTGTATGTGGGTCAAACCGGGAAATGTTTCAATGAGCGCGCCCGCAGGCACAACGTCACCATGAAGAACAGGTCTGGAGGTAACCTTCCGTTACACTGCAGCAGTTGCCAGAACTGCTACCCCAAGTTTAATGAAACCAAGTTTCTAGCTAAGGCTCAGGACAAGACAGAAAGAGAAGTAATCGAGGCCTTTTTTATTCACCTCAGGAAAGACAAGTGCGTTAGCACGCCTTCCATTAACCTGTCTAGAAATGAACTTGCCTTTCTGGATGGGTACATCTAGACTATTAACCCGTTCGCCTCTCTATGTTTTAGTGTCCTTTTAGATGTTCCAATGTGCCTTTATTTACCACCCTTTACACGGTTTTTATCCCCATCTTTCACTTGTTCTTTGTTAAAAATTTCGTCATGTTGTTAGCCTTTTTTATGGTGTTATCCTCTTTTTCAGTGTCATCTTTCATACAGCTCTGTTTTCCCATGTTGTTATGCATTGTTGTCAGCCGATACGAATCCCACTTTTTTACCTTACCTCGGCAGGTGTTTGATATGTTCACTTTCTTGGGTTTCTTTTAATGTCACTTAGATATGCATTTTTTGCGCTGTCTTATGTTTGGTTGATGGGGTCACGCTCCATCACGCAGCTCATATCTGTTTATCAGCGGATATATATGTGCGCCTGGCTTCTTTTGTCGTCTCTATCTTTTTCCTGTGTACGTCTTTTTTAGCGCACACCCTTTCAAACTAGACTAACACTGATGGCTAAAAAGATAACTGGTGAAATAATGAGGGCTAAGTGACAAGTGACAACCGTGGCCGCAGTGGCTCAGTGGTTATAACGCTTGGCTGCTGACCCAAATGACGAGAGTTCGATCCAGCTGCGGCAATGGAATTTCGATGGAGGCGAAGTTCCAGGGGCCCGTGTGCTGTGCGATGTCAGTGCACGTTAAAGAAACTCAGCTGGTCGAAATTTCCGGAGCCCTCCACTACCACGTCCCTCATAGCCCGAGTCGCTTTGGGACGTTGAACCCCCATAAACGAGCCTTAAAGACACAGCAGAACACTGCGGAGCGAGAGCAGTTCAGAAAAATCGCATATCCTGCCAAAAATGAAAGGGGCAGTACAGCAAGCCTCATAGGCAGTGCAAAAAGAAAAAAAAAAGACGTCAGGTTCAATTAACTGCGCATCTGCTGAAGGACAGCAGGAACACTGTGCCAGAAAACTTTTCAACCTGTACACGGTACAACGCCTAACAACTGTGAATGTACCAGACAACCAGAATAATGCTAATATATTTTGTTAATTCACAAGAAAGGGGATGTCAATCAATTAAAAAGCTTTTAATTATTAGATAACTATGGGAAAGAAACATGAAGCTTAATGAAAAGGCTTGAAATGCAACTGAAGGCAGGACGGCAAGCTATCGAAAGGTATAGATGTAATCACACAGTAGAGTAGGAGAGCGACACAAAGTAGAGATAAAAAGTACAGAAAGAAATGGGGCCTGGGAAGGGTATGTAACCAATTTCAAGAAAGGTCAATGTAGCACATACAGTCAAAGTTAGGGGCACAGCAGAGATGGTGGAAGGATGAGAGTAGAAGTTTCAGGGGATAAGACGCCCTCAAGTGGCACAGGACAGGGTTAACAGGCGCTCATTGGACAAATCCTTTGTTTGCAGTGAACAGTTTCTTAGGCCGATTTGATTATGAAAAATAAAAAATGGCATGCATCACAAGAAGGTTCGCTCACCAAACTCGTCTGGCCCACTGCCACTCGCCCCATCGATGGATGTCATTGCTGGGGCCAGTTCTGTGAATTAGGTTTAGTTAGAGTTCATGTCCTTACACCAAAATGCACATCAAAGGTACCGTAAAAACCCGCGTATAATACGAGGTTTTTTTCCCATAATTAGCGTCCTAAATTTCCACCTCGTACTATTTGCGGATCCGAATAAAAATTTTCGAAGTTGCTCGATGTTTTGGTTTCGTTTTTGCGGCGTGGCTATGGCTTCGCTTCGCTATTGGCGCGTGGCTACGGCTTGGCTTCGTTACTCTCGACAAATGACGTCACGACGTCGTTTCTTTGTTGATCCGTTGGGTGCGCCGGGGGGTCGCGGTGTGCCGTGCGCCTGTTGACAACACACGTGCTAGCATGTAAGGCACGCTTCGTGAAGTGGATATTGTTTTAGAGAGCACGATGTCACGGTCTCGAAAACAGTACTCGGCTACTTTCAAGCGATTTTGGCTGCGGAGAACATCGGCAACGGTGCGGCCGGGAGGCAGTTTGGTGTCGTCGAAGGAAGCATTCGTGGATGGCCACAACAGAAAGAAGCCCTTTTCGTGTGCAGCGGAATGCGACAAAGCTTTCGCGGCCGTTTGATGGTTGTGTAAACAAACCGTTTAAGGACGCAGTCAGGCGGTGCTACGCAGAGTGGATGCACTCAGGTGAGCCTGCAGTGACGCCAACCGGGCGGCTGAAGCGGGCTTAAGAAGTGCAGCATCTCGAACGCCCTCGATGGCACGGAAGATGAGTACATTTGGGATGATTTGTCGGACAAAGAAATGTTCGAAGAAAGCGCTACTGAAGAACAAAGTAATTGAAGTGAAGTGCGGGATGCGATTTGAATAAATGTCTTCTATGAGCTTGTGTTACTCGTATTATACGCGGGTGAAACTTTTTTTCCCATTTCGCGTCTCTAAATCTTAGCCCCGTATTATATTCGGGTTCGTATTATACGCGGGTTTTTACGGTATATTCACACAACGGATGAGGTCGCAAAAAGATCTCTAGCATCACCTCAAGTAAAGGCAGTGTCCGCATGCTGAAAGCATTCACACATGAGATGAAAACAGCAGATCTTGTCCTAATAGAAAAAAAACGCCCTCCTCTTTCCATCTGCAGACACCAATTGGTTGGCGTCAATTCGCGACGTCAAGCCACATAATGCACAGTTCACCCTCAAGATTTGCAATTCAGTCCACCGTGCGAATTCACCTTAAGATGACTTCCAAGAGCACTTACTTTAAGCTCTAAGATATACATGCATGGTGACACCTACAACATGCAATTTGATGAAGTAGCTTAGCTAAGAAAAAAGGGATGAGCAGCACACATGTGAGCTACTCAGGAACAAGAACCAGAGCTAATGTTTTAAACAGTTACTAGGCACATTACCATAGCATGAAAATGCACACACACCTCTCAACTGGCATGTTAGAAATACAAAACACTTCAGTAAACTATCTACACAACAATAGCACACCTTGCAAACATACACCACCTGGACTTTGTGTTTCCCAAATATAAGACATTCATTTTGTGCACAAAATTGCAACAAATAAACAAAGTAGCAGTGCCACCTAATTGGCCATTTAGAAACAAGGAGCAGAGGTATTATGAACAGCAGAGTTAGTTGTTGGCCTGGTTAGCATCACTGATTTAAGTTCATAGTTTTCCAGCCCTACGGAACACACACACATACATGAGCCGCCACGGCAGTTCAGTGGTTATGGTGCTCGGCTGCTGGCCTGTTAAGACACGGGTTCTATCCTGGCCGCGGTGGTTGCATTTCGATGGAGGCAAAATGCTAGAGGCCCGTAAATGCAAACTGCATGCAGGAGATCTAAAGAATGAGGACAGGTTCCAAACTTGTCAAGCACTGCAGTGATTGTACAGAGATTTTCAAGTGTGAAGATCCTTAGCAGAAGCAAGCCACTTGTGAAGGGACAGAGACGCATCATATTAAAAAAGCTGGTTCACAATGTGCGAGCAATACTTCAGTTGTATCATATAACACAGAAATGATGTTTCTTTCATAGTTTTGATGATAAAGGTGTGATAAGTTTGTTTTTTTCCTGCTCCGCTGGTCTGAAGGCATTTAAGCAGTGTCTGCGCCGTTAAATAACCAGTTGTCAGTGAGTGCTGTGTTTTATCCTTCTTCCCAACTTCAGTAAAACGGCAAGTTGAAGAAAACAGCGCAGCAACAGGCACAAGAAAGAAGATGGGACAGGTGCTGACTAGCAACTGAAGGTTTATTGAAAAGGAACACATAAAATATACTCTCTTCACAACCAAGAGCATGCATGAGCTGCGCGAACAACACTTATAAGCTATCAACTTCAGTCATGGTGGTCAAGATTCAACAGTTCACAGCCATGAACGGCCATCCGTCCTTGTTAATGATTGTGAACTATTGTATCCTGACCACCATGACTGAAGTTGACAGGTTATCAGTGTTGTTTGCGCAGCTCATGCACGCTCTTGGTTGCGAAGAGAGTATATTTTATGCATTCCTTTTCAATAAACCTTCAGTTGCTAGTCAGCACCTGTCTCATCTTCTCTCTTGTCCCTGTTGCTGCGCTGTTTTCTTCAAGTATCCTTCTTCCCTTCTTTGGTCATGCACCGTTGCACTGGAAAACTACAAATTTAAAGTACTCTCAACATTTGCCTGAACAATTTAGCACGTCTAAAATATGCTTATCTTCTGGTAGCCTCCAGCTGCTCACGATGATGGTCTCTTCTAATTCATGATGTGACAAGCAAAGCTGCATCCCTGCAAAAAAAAGAAAGAACCAAAAATTTCCTAATATAAGCATCTTGGTGGGCACACGTCTAATAACAAATCTTTTACAATCCTCAATGAGCACACACATTGGACAGCTCTGTACAAAGAACTTATGTCCAGTCATTTGGCTCAAACCAAAATAGTGAGAAAAAAATCCGCCCTTCCCTGGCAGCGCGAGCATATTTTAACAGCCTGAGCAACAAATTGTTCTGAAAGTGGCTAAAAAATGCATTCATTACATAAAAGACATCGACTATTCATGCCACCTAAAATTCCTCCAAAGCAAGCAAATAATGTACAAACAAAAATTCTCATTCCCGCACCTCACAGCAATGGCCAGTGCTGCTGTCTCGCTTGAATCCTGCCTTACAAGCGGACCTACTGGTGTCAGCCATGGGGACGGCCATTCAATTGCTTAAACCCACAAGGGCGTTTGTAGATGAAGGCGTAGCCGGCTGGAGGTGGTTGCACATCACTCCCTTTGTCTTCCCTCAATTGTACCATGGCGGGTGGCCGACAAAGTAAACTGAGCGAAGAGGGCAGGCCCAGCCTATAGTCTTTTTCAGCCTCACTGCTGTGCACAATTTGAAAGGCATAGTTGCTAACGGCCGATTCTACGTGGGCTACACAAGCTAGATCACAAACTGATGATGGGTGCAGGGGTCAAG